>NW_024080657.1:6014348-6299827 GCF_003009895.1 Hyaena hyaena
TGAAATCTGGCCATGTGTAGCAACATGGATGGACCTTGAGGGTGTTATGCTGAGCGAAATAAGTCAGGCAGAGAAGGACAAATATCATATGTTTGCACGTATAGGAGGATTAGGAGGAACCTGACGGAGGAACAAGGGTTAGAAGAAGGGCGGAAATGGTGGGGGAAAGGGAGAGAGGCAAACCATGAGAGACTCTTGAATGCTGACAAAAACTGAGGACTGATGGATATGGCGGAACTAATTTGACAATAAACTATTTGTAAAAAAAAAAAAAAAAAAAAAAAAGACAGAAACACCAAAAAGTGAAAGCCAAATGACGTCAGAGCAAAAAAAGGCTTCCTGCTCTCCCAACCAACGTTATCAGCTTGTCTGCTATATGTGGTCACTGACCCAACCTGGGAGTTGTTCCAACCTTTTCTCCAGTCATAGTATCCTCAGCGGACAAGCTGTCTTTGGTTGGCACTGTATTTCCATCATATGGTGCCAGTCACTCTGAACTAAAAGTGGTCCAGGGCACACCCAGATTCATGATGTCATTCAGAGAGAGGAACCTGAGTGTTGATAATGAATGGATAAACAATTGTGGTATACCCATACCATGGAATACTATTCAGCTTTAAAAAGGAAGGAAATTCTGACACAGGCTATGATATGGATAAACCGTAAGGGCATTTTGTTAAGTCAAACGAGCCAGTTAGAAAAGGATGAACAGCACACTGTGCTGCTCTAGAGTAGGCAAATTCACAGAAGTGGAAAGTAGAAGGGAAGCAGAATGAGGAGTTGTTTACAGAGTACAGAGTTTCAGTTTTGCAAAATGACAAGAGTTTCGGAGATGGATGAGTAATCATGTCAATGCACTTAACAGTGCTGAACTCTACACTTAAAAACAACCAAAACAGTAAATTTTATGTCATGTGTATTTTACCAGTTTTTTTTTTTTAAATGAGTAAGGGGAGAAAAAGTAACTCTGAGCAGCCAGAACTTGGAATTGAAGGTCATGACTGAGCCACCAACCACGGGTGGGATGAATGTCCAGACTCAACAGAAATATACTGTTTTGTCTGCCTAAACTGAGACTCAATCTGAGCAGAGCTTTGAAGGAGTTCATCTTGAACTGTGCTTTTTGTCACTCATCAAAGATAACTGTTACACTTGGAGCAACAAGAAAACACTTCCTGAACACACAACAATAAGATAAAATAACAAAGTAAAAGAAAACCCGAATGACAGAGATTACTGGTGTCTAAGTGTGAAGACTGTGAGGATCCTGGTGGAGAAAGGGGTAGGGGACATGGAGCAGGTAAAACAGGGAGGGAACTTTGGGAGGGGTGGGGTGGGGGGATCTCTAAGTGCTGGTTTATGCTGCTGAGTCGTTGTCATCATCACAAGCCTGGGGGATTTGAGGGGCTGGTTCTCACTCTGCCCTGAAGACCCTCACCCTTGGTGTAGGTGCTGACACTAATTGTAGCATCTTCACTCGTACCCAGAAGCAATGACAATGAACGTGTGTGGGATGTGTCACAGCTGACAGAGCATCTTCACATGCCTCTCCCTCTCATTGTGAAAACTCTATGCCCTGGTAGGATTACTATCTCCACTCATTCTACAGAGGAAGCAGCTGAGACTTGTCACTAAAGCTGTCCATCCAAGGGCTATGCAGAGGGTAGAACTCACATCCAGATCCTGGACTCTCAAGTCCCAAACTGTGCTTTTGGCACCTGCTGGCCTCATCTGCCCCTGGAATGAGTCCTCAATGGCCCCAGCTGTGGAGGCCCAAGTATCATAAGCAGCCTTAGCCACTGCCTCCGTCCCCTTGTCTGATGAACATGCATCATGATGCCACCCTAATAAAGGGCCTGTTGTTAAGAAGGATTAATTCATTAACGAATATGAGGCCCCTGGAAAGCCAAAGCATGATATAAATACCCATGTTGTCAGCTTTGTTCTCTGTTGCAGATGAAAAAGACCATAGTCCCTCCATTGTCCTTGGATAATAGCTTTGATTTGGTGCAGGGTGGGAGGAAGGAGACTCTGTCTGGGGATAAACAATGCGGGTTGTCTCACACAGCGCAGGCTGGGGAAGTAAGATGGGGGGTGGGGCTGAAGTCTTTCCAGAGAGCTCTGTCTGTGCTCCTGAACTTCTCTCCACACCAGTCCCACTGCACTCCACCTCTCTTGCTCTTAGTCTGACCCTTGCCCTAGAAAAGACAACCTTACAGGAGCCTCTTGTTTGAAACTATTTTTCGTTTGAAAGATTTTCCTCCTGGGAGTGTATCTGCAGTAACTAGTTCACACTTTGTAGACCACACTCAAGGTGACCAAGGAACCAGGTGGCAGACATCAGAGCTCAGATGGCATATTCCAATTTCCTACTGTTGCATAGCTGCCATGGTCCATTCTCGCTGCTATAACAAAATATAGGCTAGGTGGCTTGAACAGTAGACAATTATTTTCTCATTATTTTTGAGGCTGGCAGTCAGATGAGGGTGCCGGCATGGTCAGGTTGTGGTGAGGACTCTCCCCGGCTTTCAGACCGCTCACTGCTCACTGCGTGCTCATACAGCCTTTCCTTAGCGCAGCATAGCTCTCTCTTCCTCTCCTTGTAAGGAGCACTAATCCCTTCATGGGGACTCATCCTCATGACCTCATCTAAACCTGATTATCTCATCAAAGCCCCATCTCTGAACACCATTACATTGGCGGTCACACACAGTACCTAGCAAGAGTAAACATTCTAAAGCACAGTGGAATCAAACAGTTTACTATGCTCACAGATCCTGTCCATCAGAAATTGGGGCAGAGTGCAGCAGGGATGCCTTGCTCTGCTCTGTAACGTCTGGAACATCATCAACTGGTCAGTCTGGAACAGCCAGCGGAGACTTGCGTGGCTGAGGGCTGGAGCGACCAGGGCAGGAAGGATGTGCTTCCAACAAGGCTTCTTCACTCACATCTCTGGTGCCTGGGCTGAGCCGGCTGAAAGTCAGTTCAGCTAAGGATGTCACCTGGTCACACTGACATGTGGCCTTTCCATGTCATTGGGGCTTCTCTTTGAATACAGGGTAAGTTCTGAATAACAGTGTTTCCAGAAGGACAAGTGTCCCAAGAGATCATCCTCAAAAGCTACCTCATGCCTGCTTTTCTCAAGGGGGAGAGGCAGTGACAGGCAGGCTCAGATTCTAAGGAAGGAACAGATGCCAGTTCCAATGGGAGGAATATGCTGGAGAACCTGGGGCCATGTTTTAAAACCTCCACAGGGAAAGACGTCAGAGTCTGGAACAAGACCTCACGATTCAGTATCACTGTTCCAGATCAGATGCCTGCCTCCAGTCCCCATGGGGGAGGTAATTTAGAACATTCCAGTACTGAATAGTGGTGTTCTTACTCTCTTGAAGCATGAAAGACGTTCTCCAAATTACAGGGTCCTTGAGAAACCTAGGTCCATGCCTTTATTTTACCAAAGAGGAATCTGAGACAGAGAAGTCACATGATATGCCCTGTGTCACAGGGCCACTAAGTGACACTGCCAGTGTTCAAATTGGAGACTACAGACTCCAAATCCAGTGCTCAATGTTCTCCTCAGTTGCTGGATGCCATGGGGGTGAAGCCACCAGTTTCTATCAGGGTAAGTAATCCATCTTCAGAGATGGGTAACCCACTGCAAAGCAGCACTTCTCATCCGCCTTCCTCCTAGGGAGAGGGAAAGGAGCAAGGGAGGCCAGGGCATCTTACAGATGCAGGGGTTGGGGAGGGAGCCTGTGTGCTGGCAGGCAAAGGTGAGAGGGCAGGCCCAGCCCCCCAGGGTGGGTCTGTGATGGGCAATTGGATAAACACATTCGGAGCAGGATGCACGTGCAGCCGAGTGTGTGCACATTTTTAAATATACATTTCACATCCACATGCAGATCCCACTGACATGTGACAAATGTGCAGTGGCCTCCAGAAGCTGTTCTCCAAAGAGGCATTTATTCCATTTGACTCCAGGCATCCAAGCCTCAACAGATGCCAGGATTCCAACAGGCTGTGGGAAGTGGACTTCAATGACCGCAGGAAGACCCGAGTTAGACAGCAGGAAGAACTTTCTTTCTCTAGCACAATAGCTTTTTTTTTCAACAGCTTTTCCACATGGTGTACAGATTCAATGCAGACATTTAGATAAGTAAGAGTGCTTTCTGGAGGCCTCAGAAAGGGACCCAACTGATAGAAACTGAGATTTTGGCCCATGGCCCCAGTTTCTCTGGAACACATTGATTCCACAGAGAGAGTGGTCCCCGGTGACAGCTCTGACTCAAATGAAGGCCCAGTGTCTCTTTTCAGAGAGCAGAGATTTTAACTAGTATAACCTGAAGACTTGTATTTGAAAAGGAGAGAACTGAGATCCTGCTGACTTTCCCAAATTGATCTGTGAGACAGGAAAGGGCTTACTGACTATTGTTTCCATAAGTTACCTGCTATACACCAGGTATTTTTCTTCTGCTCCTTCTTTTGTGTGTGTGTGTGTGTGGAGGGGGCGGGGAGAACACATTTACTGAGATATAATTAACATACTATACAATTCACCCGAAGTGTACAATTCAATGATTTTTAATATATTCTCCAAGTTGGACACCCATAATCACAATCAGTTGTAGAACCTTGTCATCCAAAAAGAACCCCCATACACTTTGGCAGTCACCTCCCTCATTCCCCCCAAATCCCCCAGCCCTAAGCAACAACTAAACCCCTTTGTGTCTCGACAGATTTGTCTGTTCTGGACATTTCATGTGAATGGAGTCCTATGATAGATGGTCCTTTGTGACTTGTTCTTCACTTTGGCATAAGGCTTTCAAGGTTCATCCACGGTGCTGCGTGTATCAGAATTTCATTCATTTTAAATAATAGTTATTTCTGTGTATATATACACACATATATATATATGTATACATTTATTATTTTACTTACTCATCAGCTGATGGACATAGGGGTTGCTTTCACTCTGCTACTACAGTCAATAATACTGCTATGAACATTCAGGTTATGAGTTTTTCTATAGACATGTTTTCACTTCTCTTGGGTATACACCTAGGAGTAGAATAGCCGGGTCACACGGTGACCCTACATTTAAGCTTCTGAGGAACTTCCAGTTTTGCAAAGTAGCTGCACCATTTGAATGTGTCCCGGCAGTATAGGAGTGCTCCAGTTTCTCCAACATGTTCAGATCTTTCTCATGAGTCCTTAGTTCGTGTGTGGACACTCTCCTTACACTATCCCACTCAACCTTCACCACATTACTATGGGGCAGGGACCACCATCCCTGTGAACAGATCACAAAGCTGAGTCTCCCAGAGGCAAGTTCACTTCCAAGTTCCTGTCATACTGCCGGTAAAGGGAAGTGAAACTTTGCTGCCAGGTCTACCCAATGCTCATCACGGCCCTGCAGTCCCAGACCTCTCAGGCCAGATATGCACGTGTGTGCATGTGCGCACGCACAAACACACACACCACACACACACACACACACACACACGGCCCTCTCTGCAGCTTTCTCTTTGTGCTCCAAATTGACCTCATTGCTAAGATATTCAGGGGTAGAAGCAACCAAACATTCTAGCCAAACTGCCCTTCCTCACTTAAGCCCAGAGACTGGCCATCCCCTCCTGGCTCTCTGCATTCCTTCTGCTGAGAGTAGGTGAAAGCCCAGGAGGCCAAGAAAAAACCCAACATGCTTCTCCGCCACCCTCCCCCTACCCCCAGGTGCTCAATCTACCTCATGTAGGTAGACTTCCAGAATCAGCTCCACTAGGCTGCAGGGGACTTGGTGGTCTTTTCATTCTCCTAGGAAGCACAAGAGACTCTTTTGTCTGGCCCACCGGTGGTTTCAGGAACCACCTCCCCCTGCCCCCATCCCACATCAGAGTCCATGGGAAATCTTTTTTTAGTACAAGAAAACTTTTTAATGTTGACTTATTTTTGAGAAGGGGGAGTGGCAGACAGGGAGACACAAAATTCGAAGCAGGATCCAGGCGCCCATCTGTTAGCACAGAGCCCAATGTGGGGCTTGAACTCATGAACTGTAAGATCACGACCTGAGCTGGAGTCAGATGCTTAGCTGACCGAGCCACCCAGGTGCCCCTAGTTCAAGAAATTTTAATGAGCATGACCCCCAAACCACCTGGCGCCTATTAAAACACACACCAAGACAGACTTCGGTGGTGAGGCACACCACACAGCCCCAGGGAGGCCAGTGGCCTGCCCACCGCCAGCCCATCTCCCCGCTCTCCCTGCCCTCCCCACCACACGGGAAGACAAATGATGCCGAGAGCCGTCAGGTGTGTTGTATTTATATGATTCCCATCGTTCCTTATTCTCCCTCCATTGTTCTCTGATGTATGACAAAACTCCCAATTTGTCAAATGCTTAACAGCAGTCAGGATAATCTATTCTCCACACATTCACAGAGCTTTTCATTTTGCACAACTGTCACCGAGAACAGTTTATGAATTTTCCATCATAAGGAATCCAAGAAGATGGGAGGGGGGATAAAAAGAAAAGCCGTCCCACCACACCCGCACCTCCTGTGAGTCATGGCCTTAACTCATGAGAGAGGAGGCAACGCACTTCTGAGGCCCCCACCATATTACACATAATCACAGTCTGCACTTGAGCCCATGTCCCGGGCAGCCATCTCCAAGTGCAGCTCTATGTATAAAATCCCTCCTGGGGATGTGTGAGGGAGAATCAGGCAGTGCCCTCCTCCCAAGGGACCCTGCATTTAGAGCTCAAAGGAGTTACACAGAGGGACTGTAGTCAAAAGCCCTCTATACCCCTGGATGACCTTCAATGGAGTCTAATGCAATCCCCAGAGGTCCAAAGCTTTTAAAAAAATTATACATTGAAAAATGTACATTGGATGATCTGCAGTAACAAAAATCTAGAATCAACCTAAATTGCCAAAGAGAAGGATTAGTTAAATAAATTATGATAATAGAACACAGGGCACCACCGAAGTACTGTTTTCGAGGCACCGGAGTGTGGTCAGGATATCACGTTAACTAAAGCGAGCTTCAAAACTGTATCACGGTAGGACTCCAATTTAGTAAATGTATGCATGTGTACGTATGCATGGGGGAAGTAACAGACCAGATGGAAAGAGGCCCTCAATGTTAAAACTCAAGAGATCATCTACTTTTTACAAAGATAATTATTTTCATGGGGCGCCTGGGTGGCTCTCTCAGTTAAGTGTCTGACTTCGGCTCAGGTCATGATCTCGTGGTTCATGGGTTCAAGCCTCACATCGGGTTCTGTGCTGGCAGCTCAGAACCTGGAGCCTGTTTCAGATTCTGTGTCTCCCTCTCTCTCTGCTCCTCCCCTGCTCATGCTCTGTCTCTCTCGGTCTCAAAAATAAATAAAAACTATTAAAAATTTTTTTAAAAACATAATTATTTTCATAGATTTTCCAAATTTCCTTCGATATAAAGTTATTTTTTCAAAAAGTTGGTTTTGTCCAATGTGGTCTACTGAGGCACTCTTCCGAAAACCTAAAACTCTGCAGAAAGCAGCCAGTTGTATAGTAAACAGAATTTACAGCCCAATGGCTTTCTGACAGTGAGCACTTTTTCACTCACACTGGGTGACAGGGCCCTGAACAGCAGCTGTCCGTATGATTTTAATCACAGCAGCTTTTGAAACCACAACCCACTTTCCCCCTTATTTTATTCCATTAAAAAGCTGTCTCTCGAAGCTAATGAGCAAATTCTCTGAGTGCTGGAGCCTAGGAAATGCTGAATCACGGGGCAAATAGCCCATTAAATCCACACGGAGTCAAACAGCCCTTTGAAGACTCTGCAGCTCAGAGGACTTGAAAGCCCCTCTGAGAACAGACTGGATCTGTGGCTATCATATGTAAATGTAAGCCAACGCCTAACAAGATACGATTATTTGCAAATACCCGGCTGTGATCTAAGCAGCAACTCTAATTTGAGGAGCAACACACTGATAACTTCAGCAAGAACCTGGAGGCTAAGATTAACCTTTTCAGGAACCTGCTTAAGAGGGTTGAACTGTTCCCGAGAAACAGATTCTATAAGCTACTCACAATTACAACTGTAAGAGCTGGAAGAATATTTCACCATCAGATACCTTAGTCTTTCCTTTTTCTAGATGTCCTCTCTCATTTTACCTTCTTTCCCCACCCATCTTGGATTCCTTGAACTATCTCTTTCATAATACTTTTAGAATGTACTCTTAAAATGTTTGCTTTAATGTGCTCACTTCTGCAGCACATAAACCAAAATGTTTGCCTTAAGTCCTTCATAACCACTTGCAGGGGGGGAAATGAAAAGGAAAAAAAAAATCAGTTTATCCCTTGTGTATCAGGTTGTTAGGACTGCCATAACAAAATACTGTAGACTGGCTATCCACAACAGTTCTGGAAGTCAGAAATCCAAGGTCAAGATGTCCACAGGGCTGGTTCCTTCTGAGGGCTGTGAAGGACAATCTGTCCCATGGCTTCCCCCTCAGCTGCTGGTGGCTCGCTGGTAACCTCTGGCAGTCCGTGGTTTGTAGAATCATCACCCAGATTTCTGCCTTCATCTTCACATGGCCTTCTCCCTGTGTGCCCATGTCTGTGCCTAAATTTCTCATTTTTATAATGACAGAGTCACAATGGATTAGATCTGTAATGACCTCAACCTAATTACATCTTGCAAGGACCATATTTCCAAATAAGGTCACATTCTGATATCTTGGGGGTTAGAATTTCAGTACATAAATCTGGGGGCCACAATTCAACCCATAACACCCTATACCAACTCAACCACCCATGCTCCAACTAGGCCACTAAGCCCTGCTCTAGAATCACACAACCCACAGGCTGACTGACTGTAGCCTCCCAAGGTCAGCTGACCTTTACTCCTTCCCCACCTCCTAGAATCTCCCCTCCTTGTCTCCACTGCTTTTATAAACTTTCACTATGCACCTGAATACTTCCTTACCCAACTTTAGGGAATGATCTCACCTCCCACTTCACAGAAGCAGTAAGAGGCCATCCCAGAGAAACGTTCTGACACCCCTTTCCTTCCTGGCCCCCCTTCTTTCCTCCTTCTCTGCCCTGTCATACAGCAAGGGCATTCCTCTTTCCTGGGCCCTGGATCCCCTGCCCATAGCCTCCTTGTATGATAGGGGAAAACAGGATAAAATAGGCAGCGAGGGAAAGGATTAGGAACTGAGATACCTGGGCGTGGAAAGACATATTTTGGAACAACGCTGGGAGTGTCTGACCACAGCAACTCCCCCACCCTGAAGCGTAAGGTTCATCTTATGAACAAAACAGATACCACCTACTCCCCCTCAGGTATCCCTCAGGAGTTTGACAAAAGACCTGACTACAAATAAGTAGTAGACCATAAAATGTATAACCCACAAGGCACGACATGGCCAGAGACCACCCCTCATACAATGGAAATGAGCCAATCAGGAATGGACAGCCCAGGACCTAAAGCTATCAAGCCAACAGGTAGGACCAGAGACGGAACAGAGAAAGGAAGTGGGAGGGGGTGTCAACCAGAACCTTATAAAACTAGGACCTCTGCCTACAGTCAAGGGCATTCACTTTCAAATGTCCCCTCTCTGTAAAAGAAAAGAGCTTTCCTATGAGACAACAAACCCCAGTATTGACGTAAAAATCCTGCAAGACTTGGGGGCCTTGCCACACCAATCACTCCCCCACTCTTTTGCCTGTGTCTTCAGCCTTCTCTCCACTGGCTTCTTCCCAAATTCCCAGCTGGGAACTGAAACAAGCCCAACTCTTCCCTGCCATAAATGACAAGCAAAATCTCTCACGTCCACATCTCTCTCTGGTATTGGCCAAACCCTCCCCTTTACCTCACAAGCTAATTAATGCAAGAGTGAAATAAAGTGACCTCCAGTTTTTCTTGTCCTCAACTCATTGCATCCGACTTGCCCTCACCCGTATGTTGGAAATTCTCCTGCCATGGACCCCTTGCTGCTAAACTAAGGATTTCTTTGAATCCTTCTCTTAAGGGACCACTCATCAAGTATAGAACACCAGGGACCATTCCTTTAAATACGCAACCCTTGGCTCCCAAGCGCTCCTAGAGCTTCTCTGGCTCTCCTTGGTTACTTTGCTGGCCCTCCATTCTTTACTCATATGCTCAATGTTGGTACTGCTTGGTATTGTATTCTAGAGCTCTCTCCTCCCTGTCGGGTCTCACTGACTGCTATGAATTAAATTGCTACCAATACGCTGAGGACTCTCAAGTCTATTCTTCCAGAATACATCTTGCTCCTATATTCCAGATGTTCATATTCCTTCCTACTATCACATCCCTCCTTAGGTGACACACACCCAGTGACAATTATGAAGGTGGACAGCCAATAGGCAGCAGATGGAGGACACAGGAGGGGCAAGGAGCCTGGCAAGGTAAAGAAAAGCAGAGCTGAAAGGAGAGCTAAGAGACAGATGAATATCTTGTTACTGCTCCAAAAAATATTCTCAAATCCAAATTTTCTTAATTCCTGGCCACCCCTTCTGCAAACCTATATCTTAAAGGACAGGGCTCTCCTCGACAGGAATTAAATTTGAACACGCTTCCACCCTAGAAAATGCATTCTTCCTCCACCCATGCTCTGGCCCTGTTAAGACTTTCTACTGAAAATCACAGATATGTCATCAAATTACATAATGCTAGCTTTGGAATGGGTACTGTTATTTTCTATATACATTCACACAATTTTAAGTGAGCCATCCATATTAAATTAAGTTCCCAGTGCCCCCGTGTCTTGGTCCTTGACTCCACTGCTGCGTGGAATTACAGTTGCTACTACCTGGAAATTAAAAATAAGTCCATTCAGAGCAATAGATGTAAAAATTAAAAAAAAATAAAAACAAGATTAAAAACATTAATGTTCATGGCTTTAAGATGTATGTTAGCAGCCGCCTATGTGGCTCAGTCGGTTAAGCGACTCAGTTTCAGCTCAGTTTATGATGTCACAGTTTATGAGTTCAAGTCTCACACTGGGCTCCGTGCTAATGGCGTGGAGCCTGGCTGGGATTCTCTCTCTACTTCTCTCCCTAACTTGCACTCTCTCTTCCAAAATACATAAATATTTAAAAAAAAAAAGGGGGGGGGGGCCAGGGTGGCTTAGTCGGTTAAGCGTCCGACTTTCGCTTAGGTCATGATCTCGCGGTTTGCGGGTTCGAACCCCGCGTCGGGCTCTGTGCTGACTGCCAGCTCAGAGCCTGGAGCCTGTTTCAGTCTGTGACTCCCTCTCTCTCTGACCCTCCCCTGCTCATGCTGTCTCTCTCTCTCTCTCTCCTAGAAATAAATAAAAACATAAAAAAAAAAAAATTAAAAAAAAAAAAAGATGTTAGCCTGGAAAAACAAAAAACTGCTTTTATGTGAAAACGTTCTACATTGTTATTAATAAAACAAAACAAAGCAAACAAAAGCCACAAAGGCATGGCTCTTAAAGAACAAGTAGTCCAACCCTGCTGTTCTGCAAACAAGGATACTAAAGTCCAGATTGGAGAATGGTTCAACATCCTCAAGGTTAAACCCTATGGAATGTGGGAGGAAATGGGCAAAGAAGAGGGTGCTTATTTCAGCAGCACAAGAGAGGCCTGGAAAATGGGACTCCATTGTCCCAAGGTCTTGGAGATATCAGAATTGCTTCAGGGGCATCGACATCCTCCCCAGTGGACCTTGGCCACACTCACCTCCTTCATCCACGTGCTTCTTCCAGAAGCCATCATCCTAGCCAAATCCACACCACATTTCAGCAGACCCCTGATCCTCCTGAAATCTGAATGCTGTGCTCACGTGCCCATGCCCAGGTTTGCCTCTTCTCTCAGACTAACGTCAGCTCTATTTGCTCTGCTAGAATGTTCCTTTCTGGTTTTTTCCCTCCTTTGGTTCTAGTGGAACCAGGCTCATCAAGCAGCATTCTGCTCACTCGTCTAAGCTGCTAGGAGCTTTGCAAAGTGCCCTGAACTCATGCTCCTGCTGGGCCTGACCTAACCTAATGAAGGAAGCTGAGTGACAAATGGTAACAATGCTTACCATAGCAAAAGAAGAATAAAATGAAAAACAAACAACAGCAAAACAAAACCCTGCTGAGCTCAGACTGATTCAGCCAGCATAAAGCCCTGACTTGGGCCAGGCACGGTGTTAGGTGCTGGTGTTAATACTGTCTCCTTTAATTTAATCTCCCAGTCTTTAATAGAATCCTTCTATGTGAAATTTGCACAGGGGCCAAAAGGAAACAAGGCATTATTTATAATAATTGGCTCACCATTATCCATTCGCTTGGCACTGCCTGGAATAACCTGATGGGCCTTTATGCTATTCACAGCCTATAAAAAAGTAGTTCTGCTGTGATTCAACATATAGTAATCTCCATTTTAAGAGGACAACAGAAACACTCAGCCATTATTCATCCCCGAGCTCTAAACAGTAGAAAATTCCTTTATCAAGAACATAAGGTTAAAATGGCATGAGTTATTAATATTGCAAGTAACCCAAAGCATTCATCGAGGTGCTCAAACTGTTGAAAAAACTAATGATTTTTAAAAGCCACATCTAGCAAAAGGCTAGGACCAAGCAGCGCTTTGAGAATGGGGTAAGATGCACGAACGATTCAGAACTGCTTAAGTCGAAATGAAAATGGGGGCTAGATTCTTCATCCCCAGCTCACTTAGTTCTGAATGTTCCAGAAAAAAGTAGATGAAAGAGAAAAGCAAGGGATGTTCAGAAACTCCGATGTGAGAGGGGAGAAAAACGTGGCAGGCGCTGCCCGTCAGAGTTCATTAACCATCATCAGCGGCACATGCAGACACGTTTGGTGTTCAGTTCACTGCTGGATCATTTATTCACCGCCTCATTCGACAAAGGAGTTGACGTGGCCTCCAACAAAGGAATGTGCTGCGACAGTGGCAAAACGTATGTCAGGGGAAGCACATAAGGACTAATGACCGCCGCGGCAAGGACACACAGTGCCAGCTATAATGTTTTCACGGGGACCGCCGGCAGATTTCCAATGGGACTTGAGGCTTCCTGGCAGCCAAAGAGAAAAGGACAGTCACTTAGAGAATTCTCTCTAACGAGAACTGTCAAGCGTTCTCCTTTCAAAGCAGGGTAAAAAGATGAACACTGACACCATGCCCTCACAGATAATGGCAAAAACGCGAGGCCCATTAAACTGTGACAGAAGATGGAGGGGCCAGCGCATACGGGAAAGACCTGAGTTCTGGAGCTGGAAGTCTCTACTGTGAGGTCTTGGCTTAGCTCTTAACCATTCTGTGGCCCATTCTCATTATTCACACACTAGCGATTTTAAAATACCTCATTTGCTCAGTCATGTGTCAGAGAAAAAGACAGACACAGCATAGGGATGATGAAGTAAGTAATTCAATGTGACATGAAAGAAAACACACAAAGCATCCAGCACAGTTCCGGGCACTTGAAACATGCTGGATCCTTTCCCAGAATAATTGTTTTTCCTTTTGTTCCTTCCAGGAGATTAAATCTGGTAGTAAGAGTAGAGCAGCGTTTTGCTCATCTGAGTGGCTCTCTTCAGCCTCTCTTCCCTCCCGGCCCTCAACCCCACAGGCAGTGGAGCTGTGTTGCATCTCAATCTTGGCATGCAAGAGTGAATGCAAGTGTAAGAAGCCTGAATAGATGGGTCTAGGACAGTCAGGGCACTACTAGTAGCAGCATACGGTTACGGGCACAAGATCAACGACAACTACAATGTGGGAGAAAGAGAGACTCAACTCAGAGATAAGTACTGACTGGTCCTCACTGAAAACTCATGAGAAAGAACCGCTGTATCCTAAAATTGTCCATTTTTGCTAGATATTTCTACCTGGGAGCACTCATTTACAAATAATGGCCACCTAATCCATTCTGATATATATTTTTTTAATGTTTATTTTTGAGAGAGGCAGGGTGGGAGAGGGAGACACAGACTCAAAGCAGGCTCCAGGTTCTGAGCTGTCATCACAGAACCTGATGCGGGACTCAAACCCACAAGCCATGAGATCATGACCTGAGCTGAAGTTGGATGCTTAACCGCCTGAGACACCCGCACCCAGACACCCCTAATCCATTCTGATCTTGATGAAAGTTCTATCTTGTAGGAATTGCAGTATTGGCTTTCCTGGTGCCAAAGACCTTTACAGACTCCAGCTAATGACATGTGTCTAACTACTGAGCTTTCATGTTCCCAGTAACTAAACCGAGCGTATAAATAAATAAATAAATAAGGTCTAAAATTACTTCTTTTTGTTTTGAGGGAGGGGGCGGGGAGAGGGACAGAGAGAAAATCTTAAGGAGGGTCCATACCCCACGCAGAGCCCAATGTGGGGTTTGATCCCATGACCCTAGAATCGTTATCTGAACCAAAACCATTACCTGAACAGAAGCCAACTGAGCCACCCAGGTGCCCCTGAAAATTAAATTATTTTTACACAATTTGGCAAACTTCTAGCTTAAGGAAAAGAGCATGGAAAGTTGGAGCAGTCTTGGAAATTCTGGGTCATATAGTCACTGCATTGAGCTACTTTGCCAGATAGTATCATCATTTTTCAAATGTTTCTTCTTCCTTTCAAGCTTGAGTGAGAAACCTTTACTTGTGTTCCCTTAGAACGAGCACACGTCTCCACCCTTGCACTGACCAACCTCTGTATCTTTTTCCTTTTTCTTTTTTTTTTCTTTGCCCACGTGATGAACATACTATTTGATCCAAAATCCTGGATGACCTATGAGATTCTGTAAGATTAAGCCTCACATTTTAATATAGTCTTATCTTTTTTTAGTTCATGCTTAAATTCTCTTAAAGCTCTGGATCCATATTTATAGTATTTAATCATATGTTTATCATAAAAGCCTCACTCATATGGTAGAAAGACACTGTTTTCTCATTTGAATAGACCACGTGTATCTCAATTAAGAATTAGACTGTAGTGTATGGCAAAGGGTCTTTTCACACACATTTGGGCCCACTTCTGCTCAAGCCCTAATTTTGAGGGCTAGTTTTCAGTGTTGTCGGGTAGTCTTGTTTTATGTCTTTCTTTTTTTTAATGTCTTTAACTAATCTATTACTTGCAAGCTGGGGCAGTCTGTTTCCGAGATAAAAATTTAAAGCCAGAAGTTCCAGTTTGAGCTTCTTTATTTTCAAAGGTTACTAATAATGAATGGGGGACATCTTTGTATTTTCTTAAAAACTGTGAAGGGTCGTCTTTTCTTGGACACATGTACACTGCACGAGCCAGGTTCTGCCCATCCAGACTGCCTGAAGGTCCACAAGAGAACAGGTCAGTAAATTGCAGAAACAGATCTAAGGGCCCTAAGACCTAAGAGGCATCACAGGTCCCTGACTATCTGGACATCAGCAAGACAGCTGGCATAGAGAAGACAGGCAGGTATAAGCATAATAGGACCAGAATACAGCAACCACTGGAGCCTCCACCTCTGGGATTTTAATGATCATCCTAGATTCACTGAGGGAAGTTACAGTGAGGGAAGGTGGGATGGGGGATGGGAGATGGCTCCGACTCTCACCAAAAAAAAAAAAAAAAAAAAAAAAAAAAAAAAAAAAAAAAAAAGCTCCTGGGTGGGACAGAGAAGACAGTAGAAAAGGAACAAACCATCATTTTTATTGTGGTGGCACAAGCTTCTACAGCTCACGTGTTTAGCACTACTGCTCTGTTCCATGTGACAAACCATGAGTTAATTAATTAACTCCATGCAGTCCATTATCCGTATAGCAAAGAAGACCTGTCTCCCAGTTATTGGCAAATTACTGCTTAATACAGTTTCAATCCATTTTTTTTCTGTCTTCCTTCTATATCCCTCCATTCTTCCCATTCATCCATCCACTCACCCATCCATCTTTCTATCTATCCATTCATTCATCCATCCATCCACATATATGTCTATTCAAAGGCATATTGTCCATCCATTTTGTGGCAGGTACTGTTCTGAACACTTAATATACATTATCTCATTAAAATTTAACAATACCATGAAAGTCAACTCTTAATATTATTAATATCATTAAAATTTTAGAGACTGAGTATCTTATCCAAGAGTCAGCAAAATATGACCCCTGGGCCAAATTCAATCTATTTTTCTATAAAGTTTAAGTGGATCACAATCATGCCCATTTTTTACTTATGCTACAATTTCAGCAAAGTTGAGTAGTTAGAACAGAGACCCTGTCCTCCACACCATCGAAAATATGTACTCTCTGGCCCTTAAAAATTTGTACCCTTGACCCTGCCCAATAGCACTTAGCAAGAAGACAGCTAAGTTAAAATCAAAGGCTTAAACCCAGCTACATCTGCCTCAAAAGGCTATATTCTTCAACAACATGCCCTAGAGTAGAAGTATTCGAACTTCATCCACAGGAGTCCTGGACACCTAAGGTGGGTTGGCCAGGCTAAGTATATGGTCACAAAAGCAGAACTAACACATTACTTAGTAAGTAGCCAAAAACTGTAGAGGGCCTTCTTCATTAGTGAGAGAAACCAGTGAGGACTTTTTTTTTTCTGGTAAAATAATTACAGAGATAAGTGTTGATGCATGTTTTGACTTTGTTGCAAAAGTAGTTCTGTCTTCTCCAGTTTAAGTAATTACATTTGTTTCTAAATAAAGCAAATGGAACTATAGTTGTCAAAGAATGCATAGATCAGTTGACTGCATTTATGGTGTGCGAGGGAGAATAGAAGTTAAAACAATTATGACATTCTCAGGAGAGATACTACAAAGTAACTCGTGCACACCCAAGTGGATGAGTGCCACTGAGCACCTCGGGAAAACAAGGGAAAATGTGGCCAAATGGACATTTCCTCACAATGGGATTTAGTTTCAGCTTTTGCTATCATGATTCCCTAACAATTGCTTATTTAAATGCTTTCTACTCTTGCCTGGAATGAGGGATATGTTCTGGGTGTTCCTCCCACACTGGTAGAGTATATTTACCTGGGGCTCTAGGATGTTTTACTTGGTACTCTAAGTGCAAATACACCCTCTGTACAAAGCAAGAAGTAACTCAAGCCTGACTCAGTAGGTCTAAAGAGCAGGGAGAGACTAGAATCCAGAACTAGACAAGTAGTGAGAAGGAAACTGTCCTGGCCACAGACCAAGAGCCCAAAGGGTACGGAGAAATGGGCACGATTCAAAATAGTCATTCCTGAGCAACTGCTCAGTAAGGGAGAAAAACTGATGGTTTTTGGCACTGGATTTCATAGCATAAAGCGTCCCAGCTGTGATAGACTTAATAATGCTCCCAACTCCAACAAAGATTTGCACATCCTAATCCCCAGAACCTGTGACTATATGGCTTACAGGAACCTTCCCTGGTGAAGTCCCTGCAAAAAGCAAAAGGGAATCTGCAGATGTAATAAGGATCTTGAAATGGAGAGATCATCCTGGATTAGCTGGGTGGACCCGATGTAATCATAAGGGGCCTTAGTAACAAAGGAGGCAGGCAAGAGAGGTAGAGTCTGACAGAGATTTGAAGATACTTCTCTGCTGGTTTGAAGATGGAGGAAGGGACCATGAGCCAAGGAGTGGAGGCCGCCTCTGGAAACTGGGAAAAGCAAGGAAATGGATTCTTCCCTAGAAGTTCTAGAAGGAGCATGTCCTGATCAATACACCTTGATTTTAGACCAGTGAAATTTATTTCAGGCTTCTGATTTCCAGAGGGTCAGGAGATAGTCAATTTGTAGCTGCAACAGGAATAAATTCACTATAAGATTTATTTTTATTTATTAAAAATAATAATTTATGTTGTTTTAAGCTAAGTTTGTGGTTATTTGTTACATACAGCAGCAATAAGAAACAAAAGCTTCACCCAAGACTAGGGGAGTGAGAGGGGAAAGAGCCTTGCACCAGCCTCCCACATTGGGTGGAGCAGCTGGCATGAAGCGTGACTTCAAGTCTCCAATCAAGCAACTGAATGGGTACCACGGGAGCATGCTAATAATTTATTCACTAATTCTCCGCTCTGGTGTTGCTTGATTCAAAGTGTAAAGATAATTTGAAGGATTTCTTAGTTTTTAAACCTTAATTCCTTTCAATTAACTTTCATTAGAAAGCCTACATTACTTATCCACAAACCTTTCTGTAAATGTGTACATGCAGGGAAGAAACAAATACATGTTGGGCAGGTGGCATGAAAACAGTAGTATCTGAGATCAGAAAGCATTTACAACATGCAGGCCTGAGTGAACTCACAATGGCCACATGATACGTATGTGGCAGCTATCAAGTGGGCTGCTCATAGGTCAGTGTCAAGGACAGCAGGTAACCACAACATGTGGAGTTCAACATCACAGATACTCTTCGAGTAACTCAAGTTTTGCCGACTGTGGCACATGGTGTCATAGAAGTGACGTTTTCCCCTGGGGCCTCCTTAACACAGCCATGGTACAGTAATGAGACTCTCACCCAAGGAACTATTACAGAACAAGAAAAAACCTTCAGTATGCACGAAGGGATGATGATAATCTTTGCAAGACACTTAGAAGTAGATTGAAAACAGATAGATATGTGTGTCCCCAGATGAGTGATGATAACTATGCAAATAAAATCTGAAACAACCACAGTATACCAGAGAGAATTTCAATATCAAGGAATACTTTAAATTCCTGAATACTTTTATTCCTAAAATCTATGAATAAAAGGGCATGCTTTTTTTTAAAAAAGGATATATTTTAAGCTGAAATTCATGAACAAAAAATGGGAAAATAGACAACAATGTACTGCATCTCTACATTTGAGAGGTTTTGATATCCCTGTTTTCCTCTGATGTGCAATTATATGAATTTATAAACCTTGAAAAATCGTTATTATTTTTGTTGCTAGAATTGCTTGTAATAAGAATAACAGATATGTTTAGAAATATGCCTGGGTGATTACATCTGAACAAACATCACAGTAATAATTCTTATTTTAGGAAATGCTAGGATTCTGGAATTGCACACCAAATTAGTAACTTCTCTATCTGAAAGTCTTGCATTTTGTTTCATTTCTCTTTTTAAGATCAGATAAAAATCCAACATTCAGACAATGGATACTGAGTTCCAGATCTAGCTTTTGGAACAAGCTCCAAGGAGAGTTTAAAACACCTGCTAGATAACACTTGTGAATCATCAGCTTGTGGTTTTATCATCAAGATTTCTGCAGGCAGGGTACCCGCAATGGCTTGTTAAGGACTTGCATACAGTTCAGTTCAATGTAACTTATAAAACTAATTATTAACTACTAGAGTATGAGGATTCTTCTTTAGGTTTTGAAGTTCTTGAATTAATATTGAATATGCACCTTGGTAGCTGTGAGATTAATACAGTTGATTGATGATTTGAATAACATTGGGCTACATTAACTCCATATAAGCAATGAGGAATCCTGGAGAAGGGCTGTGGATCTTCAGTTCATTGTGGCTGCGTACATGCTGCCAAAGCCTTTTTTAATTTCAAGGGAGGGCAGAAGTCTCAGGTTGGTAGGAACCGAACCCTAATCAGTATGATTCAGATTTAGTTATCATGGAACAATTCATAACAGTTACACATAAATTATATAACCTTTATACTGTGTTGCAAACTGTTATTTTTATACTTCTAACAGAATCACCTTATGGAAAAAACTATCAGCATGAGGGTAGGTATGCCTGATCAGATTGTTTGAGGGAGAAGCCAGCATGTAGCAAAGAGAGTGATTAAGAACCACTGGCTTTAGGAACACATAGGTAGGAGTTAAAAATTGAGATTACCAATGGGAACTGTGGTAAGGTGTGTGAGTCCCAGGACCCATCCCAGCAGGAGCAGATCTGATGGCCTGTGAGTGCCACTGTGGGTACTCTCCTGTATCTTTCAAGAACCTAATGGTGTCATTCATACATGGTGAAAAATAACACTCAAACTTGCCGAGGACATGGTGGCCCTGACTGGGGAAGAGTTAAATAGAGAAAGGGCACCCAGCCAAAGCCCAGGTCTCTAGAAGCCAAGAGCACCACCTGGAGGGTTTGTTGAAGCAGAGGTTGCTGGATGTTGCCCTTCAAGCTTCCTCAGTAAGTTGAGGACAGGGCCTAAGAATCTGCATTTCTAAAGTCGCGGGTATTGACCATGATGCTGGTCAGCAGTCTCTACTGTGAGAATTACTGGTCTAGGTACTCTCCCAAGAAGCCATGATCTGGGCCCTGGCTACCTTTCTGGCATCATCTGCCACTGTCCCTGTTGCTGGCTCTGCTCCAGGCTCTCTGTCCTGCTGCCCTCAAGCATGCCAAACCTGTTCCCACTTCACATCCGTTGCAATTACTTTCCCTGAACCCAGAATGCTCTTCCCATAAATCCTCAAATGGCTTCCTACCTCACTTCATTCAGTTCTTTGTTCAGAGAAGCCTTCCATAACCACCCTATTTAAAAGTGCCCCTTCTCCATCCACAGCCCCCTTCTCATCACTCTCTAATCCCTTCCATGGCTTCATTTTTTCACATAATGTTCACCTGCAAAAAACAAAACAAAAACAAAACCACACAAAAACAACAACAACAACAAAAAAACCTCATGGTATTTATTTTGTAATAGTCTGTCTTCTCCAAAGAACATGGATTTTGTTTGCTTCACTGCTACACTACCAGTGTATAGGAGTATACGCTGTATACTATGTATACTCAATACATAGTAGGCACTCAGGGCCTATTGTTAAATGAAAGGGTGAATGATTGATTGAATATATGAGAAGCAACAGAAATTATTAAAAAAAAGCCCATCTCTGAGCTGACTAAGCCAATGTGGTACAGGAATAAAGTTTTAATACCTGGGCCTATGAAAACAATGTATAAATCAGAATGTGCATTGTATAGGAGAAGCTGTTAGAAGGCAGGTTGAATTGCATCTACTCATGAGTGTCAGCTGTGTACATCTCTTCCAAGCCCCACATTCAGTGACTTTACACTAACAGCTTGAAATCACTCATGGTGCAAATATTTACACCAAAGGCATTAGCAAACGCTACAGATCAAGGCTCATTTTGGTCAGAGAGCCTCTTCCTCAGCAGACTGCTGACCCTACCCATTGAGAAGTACATTCCAACACTCAGTTTGATAACCTTACCTATAAACCAGTTGTCAGATGAGCTGTTTACCAATTGAAGGACAGAAAATGGGGCATCGCACAGAATTAAGTGGGATTGGTTGGAAGAATTCATCCAAATCCTGCTCTGGGATGGCTTATTGCATGAGGATGAAAATCTACTCTGCCCTACATGAGAAGTCTACACTTAAAACATGGGGGACACATGCTTTTTGTGTGATAGCCACACTTCCCTCCTGCTCTCCATCTACTGTGGGAAAATGGATCCCAACCAGGTCTAACGGGGAATTTATGATTCGGGTTCATGCTAATCTGCCCTAAATTCAGACATACCAGGGGATTTTCAGTTACCTAGGTCAGTACCCTCCCCCCACCTTGTTTACAACTTAGCGATTTGTCTAAGGCAGTATACAAAAAACTACAAGCCTAAGTATGAGTACAAGTAAATAAAATACACACTCAAGGCCACAAGTAACAGAATAAAATGAAAACCAGTAAAAAATTATTTTACTACTGGTGGTTATAGGAGTTTATTCTTGGGCTAAACATTTTTGCTTACATTTTAGTCCCACTGTCTTCTCAACTTAAAAATGGGGTAATACATAGGTTGGTTTTAAATGTTCTACTCTGTTTATAAACTGTTTTCTCAAACACTAGAGAGAAGATGTTTAAGAAAAACCCACAAATTAGTAGGGAATTAAATGGCAGGGTGGATTTAAATACCACATAATTAAAGAAAGGCCAGAAAAAATCTCTTGTAACAAAGACTGCCATAGCACATTAATTATAAAATTTCAGATAGATTTTTGTAACTCAAACATGAAAACTTTAAATTACCTCCCCAATTGTTTCTTTGAGCCATTAAT
The DNA here is from genome assembly GCF_003009895.1 of Hyaena hyaena. Lineage (NCBI taxonomy): Eukaryota > Metazoa > Chordata > Mammalia > Carnivora > Hyaenidae > Hyaena > Hyaena hyaena. The sequence goes on from NW_024080657.1 coordinate 6,036,309, forward strand.
GTCTCCAACGGGAGGACAAGATGACCTTTAAGTTTAAACTAGTTTTATGAAGTTTAAACCTGTTTTATAAAGTGACCATAAAATCTCAAAAAAAAAAAAAAAATGACACTGGAAACTTTCAAATGCTATCTCTCAGCATCTATAAACCTATATGATGCTTTCCGTTCACAGCCAAACCTTATGAGAGAGTTGTCTAAACATACTGTCCATTAGCCTCTGGGCCCGTGGTAATCTGGTGTCTGTCCGCACCCCTCCTCCACCGCACCTGTTCTCACTGAGGCCAACACGTGCTAAACCAAATGGGTATGTTGGACATTTTGGACCCATGGGTGGTAACAATCATAATGCACATTAGGATATTAGATTTGGAAGAATCTTTACAGAAGCTTCTTTGATTTTATTCCATATAAGTTATAAAACACAAATTGGAAAGAATGGTTAGAGATGTTCAAAATGAGCAGGAAACTTAAAACACCACTGTGGTTCTCTGTGAGGCCTGCAGCCCCTCTGCATTAGTCCTGCATCGCTTTCCAGCAGAGAACTGTCCTCTCTCCCACTGGGAACTTGGAATGTGGATTGTTGCTGGGGCCACATCATTTGTGACAACACAACACATTTTTACACGATGTCAATCACTGTGTGTGTTCAGTGGTGTCTCTTGGCATGTTTGCTTGGCATCCTATCATAAGCAGCTCCCAAGTTACCATCTGTAATTACCATTTTATGGCTGCATAATATTCCACTAAGTGGATGAACCATGATTTGCTGAACCATTATCATACTGTTTGGCATTTAGGTTGCTTCCAATGTGTGTTACCATAAATTGCCCTGCATTTATCTTTTTCCTAGGTCTGGATTAATTCCTTATGATAATTTCACCCATATTAGATTACTGGGTTAAAGAGTATAAACCATTTTTATGGCCATTTTATGGCCTTTGATACACATTTCCAATGCCTTCCAAAAGGACTAAACATTTGTACTACCCCCAGCCATGTGTGAAGGGCCTTCCTCAAGTACCCATGAGAACTTGTGACTGTGAGTTCAGAATAGGATGGGATCCTGGATGAACACGCAGCAGTGAGAGCTGAGAGTGCAGTATATTTTGATGGATTATAAGTCTGTCAGGGTTCTCTTTGATGGAGAATTTACACACCCTCCCCAGTCCCCTCTCTCCCTTACCAGACCCTGCCTGGAATCAATTTAAAGAACCACTAGTGAAAGCCTCTGATACAGGCAGGCTATCAGCTTTCCTGTAAGCCAAAATGCCAAAGACCTTGGAAAGAGACCCACCTCCCACCCACCACCAAGTCTATACCCAGGACAAGCAGTGTGAAAATGCTTTTCCCTCAGTGGGAAGCAGATAAAGAAGGCAACTCTTTCCGGTGGACAGAGAATCTGCAAATTGCTTGGATGAGTCATTCATGACTGATGGTTCCTTGAGAATCACCCAAAGCAGCCATAGAGCCTGGTAGTGGTAAGAAGAGCCAAGGCATTGGACAGAGAGGTGCAGTAGGATGGTCTTCTAGGCCCTGGAAAGACCTGGTACTCACAAAGGGAGCACCATCAGATTCAGGGGCCCCAGGTTGCAGACTTACCTTGTGGCTTCATTCAGGATCCTCAGCCTCTTTGAGCTCTGTCCCATCCAAGAGGACCCAGACCTCTGCCTCACAGTTGTTGTGGGGCTGACAGGGCTCAACAGCTGAGTTTGCCCTGGAAGACCCAAGGACTCACCAGCAGAATGAGACCAGAGAGTATCTGTCCACCAACAGGGCTCTTCAAACAGGGCTCCTGGCCACACCATGTCTAAATATGTCAGGGAGATCGGCCATGGAGACAAATGTGTTTTAAACAGCCTAAGTCTCTGCAAGGCTTTCCCTCAGAAGAGGACCCACAGACTCCTGGAGGCCACTACAAAGAAGCATTAAGGTCATGGGCCCAAAGCTGGAGGGCCTCAGATTTGAGCTCAGAATTAGAACTTTCTATCTAGGTCAGCATACTTTCTTTCACATCACTTGGGCTTCAGACTATTTTCTGAACTAGAGAAATCTCTGTCCCTTATTACCAGTGTGACCTTGGCAGAGTTATTAACTTCCCTGAGTCTCAATTATTCATTCTAAATGCGGATAAAATGCCTACACTGGAGCTAGAGGGGGAGCACAGTAAGATAAAGATAACAGTCATGATGACAACAATACAAATAATAACGGTGAATACTTGATGAGTTAATGTGATATGCTGGCACTGAGCTCAACTAAAGGCTTTACATACAGTATCTCATTTAATCCTCAAAATACCCTCCTTAAATGGAAGGGTGAAGGAACATTTAATACCTGACATCACTGAGGTGCCCAATGTTTGGTAACCAGTATTATGCTCTTTTGTACTAAAGAGGAATAGCCCAATTAGGATTGGTCTTCTCTAACACTTACTAAAAAGACCAAAGTAATACTGACTGTATTAATGACTACATTTAGTAGCCTCCCTATATTCCTGCTATTAGATCTGTCACTGTGCAACCCCGTCCCCCGATTCTGGGCTGGGTCATGCGACTTGTTTCAGCCAATGGCCCAATAGCGAGATTTAGGCAAACAGAGGCTCGAGAAAGTACTTCTGTATTTCTGCTTCCTCTCATAGACTGCTGCTCCCACCATGGAAACAGACCTAGGCTAGCTTGCTGGAAGACATCACACCAGGTAGAGCAAAGTAGAGTCCTGCCAGCTGAAGCCACCCAAGACCATCCAGCTCCAGCTGACTAGCCAGCTGATGCAAGATGCCCATCAGCCAGGGCTGGCCCAGGTCAGTAGAACCTTTCAGAAAACTCACTGACCCATGAATAAAAATAAGTGTTGTTTGTTGTGTGCTTCTGAGGTTTTGTGGGTTTTGTTATGCAGTGTTATAGCAATAGCTGACTGATACAACCAGTTCTATTACCTCATGGACAATGTTCTCTTGGATATACACTGATAACACCTAGTGATCAAGCATCTCGCCAAACATTTCACATGGACTGTACCATTTATTCTGCACACAAAAACCCCATGGGAACATGCTATATTATTGCTTTCACTGTAAGATAAAAAATAATAGTAATAATAAGGAAAAAGAACTGAAATACCTTGCCCACGCTCACACAGGTAGATAACATATGGAGACACAATTTGAAGCAGGGAAGCTTGCCTTCAGAGCCCTCACCCTGAGCCACTACACACTCACTGCCTTGTGTACACTGCAGGACTTCTCTTCAAACCATGATGCTCTATAGGAGTAGCCGCAAACTCCCCTTACTTACTCTGACTTCCTGTCTATGGAGGTCAGGGACTGTGAAGCAGGGGCCACCTGTCTTCCTCTCTCAGCTGATGGTGCCATCCCATCCTCTGAGAAGGCACTCTGGGGTTACGGAACATGCTCAGAAAAGGAAGCCTCCTATCCACACGAGATCCAGTGATTACAGGGTGACGTGGTGGAAAGCAGTGGTGGTACTCATAACACAGTGCTCCTAAAACCCCGTCTGTGTGAGAACTTGAGGAGACCCGAGGGAAACTGTGGGGCCCTGCCCCTACACTCCTGCCCCTTCTCAGCAGGGCTCCAAAAATCTACTCCCAAGGCGTCAACTGGCTGAGCAGGTTAAAAATCTGAACAGCCCTATTTTTGCCCAGGTCTCATCGTCTCTGTCACCCAGACCTTTGTGGCAATTGCGTCGTGGGTCCTGCAGCCTCCAGACTCACCCTTTCTAATCACCCGACATCTCAGCCAGAGAATGTGGAATATGTCGCACTACGTTTTTATCCCTGAGGTGAATACAACACTCAAGTCCCCTCCCTTGTCAGCACATCCTCCCAGACCTAAGGCATTGATCTCTGCTTGTTCTCAGCAGAGAGTGAAGGTTCCTCACATCTGCGTTCATGCTCCTCTCTCTGCCTAAATGGTCTTCTTGATCTCCATGCATGAAGAGCCCTGGTCTGGGACCTGCCTCCCCTCTGGTCATGAGTCCCCTGAGTCCAGAGATTCAGCAAAGCGGTCTTGTGTGTACCCCCCAGAGTCTAGCCCTGTGAGCAGTAGGGGAGTCTGCAAGGCAGGCTAATTACAGAGCCCAGCTTCATGGACATTTAAGATTGAGGAAAATAATAACTAGATCATTTGCACTGCCTTAATCACAGCATTTAGTCCTTAATCAATAACTCACATCCCTATGTGCTTTACAGATTACTATGTGCTCGTGCATCCCCTCATTTGAGGTACGGCAAAAGCCATGCTATCACTCCCATTACATAGAGGAGAAAACCGAGGCCCAGAGAAGTTCAGATTGTTGCTAGGGCAACCAGAAATAAGACCCGAGGCTCATGTAGCAGAGTCCTCTGTCAGTAACCCCACGTTAATAAGTCTGTCACTTCTCCCTGACCATGCAAACCATCAAGCAGAGTACTGCACTGTAGAAATTGAAAACAAACCCCTTAAACCAAAAAAGTCCATAATTGGAGATCTAATAATAAAGCAAGAAAGGGAAGTGTGACAGGTGCTTCCAGGACCCTGAGCATGGCCTGGCGGTCACAGGAACCTGCCTGATGGGACTCTCTGCCTGTGGAAAGAGGTTCACTCTGAGAGAATATGCTCGACCCTGGGCCATGGAGAGTGCTGGAGAGTTAACCCTCCAGGACCCTCATCCGATGTGGATGGTAATGGGTGCATAAATATCCTTTTTATAGTATGTGTCCAGCAGGGTATCCAGTGGAGATAAACCTTAGCTGGTCACAATGATAACCCATCTGTTTACACCTTCTGTACTGTCTTTATCCCCTTCCCTGTCTCCTTCTCCATCTTTTCACTGTGCCTGGTAAGATAACCTCCCAAGGAAACCACCTGACCCAAACTATTTGGTTTTCAAGGGAAACCAAGACAGACACGGAAAGATGGGGCTTCCTATTTCCTCCAAATGAGAAAATGTAGGCTAGAAGACACTCCAGAGAGATGGAGTAAGTACAGACAGTTAATGCAAAGAAAGATCAGGTCACTGGGGTTTCTGGGAGCAGAACAAAGTTACATGACAGAAAAAAGCATGCGGCTGACACTTGGTGACATCAAACCTGTGTTTCAGGTGTGTGTGTGTGTGTGTGTGTGTGTGTGTGTGAGAGAGAGAGAGAGAGAGAGAGAGACAGAGACAGAGAGACAGACAGACAGAGACAGAACATGAATATAATGCAAGTAGCCGGTAACTAAAACAACAAAATTGAAATGATGAAAACGGGTGAATTTTGCAGAAGTGCACTAGAGATATTTACACTACTTTTCCCACTGGGATATTCTGAGAACTGACCCACTGTCCTTCATGTGAAGGACCCAGCACTGTGCTTAGCACACGGTGCACGAACAATAAAACTGTTGCTGTAGTAGCCACTGTAGTGCACCTTCTAGGTTCTCCTCACCTGCCTCTAAGGGATCCTAGCACCTCACCACTATCCCTCCCCTGCTCCGGGAAATACTCTCAATATACAGGTGTCATCTTGCCCAGAAAGTACAATTCTTCCCCCTGGGTGACCTAAACCAATGGCAGACTGACACAGGCCAAGTAAAGCTGGACTCTTGCTGGGGTGAGTGGAAGGGGCACCTGTGCAGTCTGCTCTGTGACTCAAGGGCCACATCTGGCTTGCCCGTTGTTACTGTAAATACTTATTGGCACACGGCCATACTCAGTCCTTTACGTGTTGTCTGTGGCTGCTTTTCTGCTACAACAACCACTGGGTAATTGCAACACAGGCTGTGTGGGCCACAAAACCCGAAGGGCCCTTTATAAAAGAAGCCTACTCACTGTGTCTCTAAAGCTGCACTGTCCAACATGGTAGCCATTTGTGACATGTGAGTACTTGAATTTAAATGAAATAAAATCAGTATTTCAGTTTCTCTGCCACACTGGCCATGTTTCACATTCTCGGTAGCCACGTGTGGCTGGTGGCTCTGCCGTAGGACAGCACAGATACAGAATATTCCATTGCTGTAGAAAGTTCTGTTGAACAGCACTGCTCTAGGGCCTCTACCTATGGATTAGGCCAAGGCTCGATGTTTCCTGATCACATTCTTACTCTACCCCTTCCACTAATGTATCCTTTGTCCCTCCCTCCCATGTTCTTCCTCCAATGAATCACATGCACCTACACCCCTATTTCAGCACCTCCGCTTCTAGGGAACCCAACTTAAGGCAGTTACATGTGTCTTTTATTGAATCCACAAGTTCATGTCTTGGTCTCTCCTGTGACAAAGGCTGTGAGCTACTAAGTGACATGGGAGAATGCCAGTTTCCTCCCTAAATCTCTAGTCCCTAGCACAGTGCCTGTCACAGAGCAGTCATTCAATAAACAGGGAGTAAATGAATGAATAAATCAGGTACATAAATGGCCCCCTCAGACAGTACTCCTCTGGTGTCTAGCCAGAAGCCCAGGGCTCCTCTAACTCACTCCTACTGCACAATTCAGGCTCAACTTCTTAGCCATTCAGCCTTGCCCAGAAGTCCAGCTGTGAGAGCTAATAGATAAAAACCTTTCAATTTGCAAGTTCCCTTGAGTATCGGCTATAGAATCTGTCAGATCTCCTGGATGCCCCACACCTGGATCTTAGCACTCAACCCGTGACCCCATCTCTGCAGCACCGCGCTTGAACATTCCACCCTCGGCACCTCTGAGACGCAAGGACAGAACACATAAGGATGGAGGCTGTGTCTGCATCTCTGTGAACTCGCTAACAAGAACAGTGTCTGCAAGAGCCGGCCAGTGCTCATTAAATAAGGCTCTTGTGACCAGCTCCTCGCAGATTTCAGGATCAGGAGAAAAACGTGGCTATCTAGACCTCTGGTTTCATCAGAAGATGCTACCAATCACACATGGAGTGGTCAGGGTGAAAATAAATCATTAAGTAATAACAAAGGTAGGAGGTTCTCCTCTGAGGTAAGCTCCGCAGGAAATTTCTGGCTCCACTCAAGTCGGCATCCAGGAACATGTAGGAGCTCGGATGTGACGGTTCATCAAGACCGTCCTCAGATTCTGTGGGAACACTCTACCCTGATGCTGCAGGGAAAGAGCCCACTCTAAAGTCGCCTGGGGTTTTTACAGCACTCTTATTACAATGTCCCTGGGCCCAACGCACAGGTCTGGGGCATGCTGTGTCGCTTGCTGGGTTGTGGACAACCATATCGGAGACAGATGCATCCAGGGACAAGATAACGCCCTTGGGGTTTCAGGCAGGGGTCCTTCGTTAATGGAACAGTGAGTGGTGGATGGTTCGTCTTCATCCTCCACCACCCTCTCAAATCTTCAAGACTCCTGTTGTCCTCCCAGCAGACCTGCTCTGGCAGAGAGAGAAGCCTCAGCAATCTCTTGTCTCTTATTAAACCATTTATTCACTTAAACTGGCTGGGAGGCAGTCACTATGATGAGGAGGACAGACGGCAGATTCTGTCATTACTTGAGAAAGCGCCCACATGCAGGGTTGGCCTGGACCCCTGACGGAAGCTGACAAGCAGCTCTGTCTTTAAGGGCCCTGTGGCAGAGGGGTCCGTGCAGAGGTCCCCAAGGGTCAAGGGCCATTGAACCTGTAGTTCCAGGGCACACCATGCACACGGAAGTCTATGTAAGTGGTGCCTCCTGGAACGGAGGAAGGTCACAACCCTGCACATGAGCATAGCCTCACTGGCCATACCACTCATCTCCTGCTGTTCACCCTAACCAGGTCATCAGACTTCAGAATCATTCACTTTACATGCTCCTCATGTCCCACAGTCTTAGTCCAATTGAGCAGCTACAATAAAATACGATAGACTAGTGGCTTACAGGTAAGAACCATTTACTTCTTACAGTTCTGGAGACTGGACGTCCAAGGTAACGGTGCTAGCATGGTTCTGGTGAAGGTCCTGTTCTGACTTGCAGACTGCCAACTCCTTGCTGTGTCTTCATACGGTGGGAGGGGTGAATGAGCTCTCTGGGGCCTGAACACCATTCATGAGGGCTGTCCTTAGGCCCTAATCACCTCCCAAAGGCCCTGCCTCCCAATACCACCATTACACTGGGCATAAGGATTTCAACATGACTTGAGGGGAGGGAGACGCTCAATCCACAGCATCTACAACCTGAGTTCATTGATGCACACTTATCTGACAGAAGTCCATCTCTACAGAAATATGCATGGATTTTTTTTTCTTTGAATCAAGAAGACAACATTACTGGTTAAGGTAATAACTCCCTATTCCCTTGGGATTATGTGAAGGTCCTTGAAGAATCCATAGTAAGTTTAAGCTCCATTTACCACTAAGTGTTTGCACCTGCAGGCAGGCATGTCTGTCCCTTGAAATACACAATCCAGCCACGGTTAGCATGAGAGCCTCTTTGTGTCCACAGAGCACTCAAGAGTCTCTAACACAGAGGCAGTCAGAGCCTCACCCCAGAAACTGGATCCCTTGAAGGATTAATTATCCCAGGTCTATTTCATCAGAGAGAATAGGAGGAGGGCAGGAAGGGGACCTCACCAATTTCTGCTCCCCTCAGAAGGAGCTCCTCTCCCTGAATCCCTGGCCTCCACTCCACTTGCATCTCACTGGTCAGAATCTGATCACATGGCTACACCCAGATGCAAGGGAGGCTGGGAAATGTAGTCTTTTATCTGGTTACATCACTATTAGAATAAAATCAGATCTCAGTAAGCAAGAAGCTGAGAACCAACGAGTTAGACAACTAGCAATCTCTTCCACCTGGCTCACATTTTATAGGGCATAAAGCAGAGAAGAGTTAAGAAACACACCCAAGAAAACAGAAGAACCAGGACTCAGAACCCAGGTTTTCGCAGCCAACATCCAACATGCTTCCCTAGCAGCAGAGCTTCTGAACCTTTGAGGCTCTCACAGAAGTCACTGCCATTAACAAAGCAATATTCTCCACCATCACCATTTCTATCTTCCCAGACACACTGGGATCATGAAAATCAGCCTCAGTTTCAAAAATAAATCTGTTACCTCCATCAATCATGAAAAACAATTGGTCAATCGCCTGCAGGGGTGGGGGTTGTGTCAAAGCAGGGGTTGGACTAAATTGGAATTGACCAGCAGATTCATTTCAACCATCACCTTGACAGTTCGAGAAGACACAGTCACAGAAGCCAGGGTTGCTTTCATTCTCCACTGCTTGTATTTATGTCTTGGCTCTGCAGCGACAATAAGGCAGAGGTCATCTCCTACGCTGCTCTGAGATCCCTGAGAATACTTACGTAAAGATAAGGCACAAGAGAAAAAACAATTTCCTTCCAATATTCTTAGCTTCTTAGCAAAACAACTACAGTAAAGAAAATATTTATCTCTGCCGCTGTGGCAAAGAATGACAAGGATAGAAAGCAAATTGCCTCACACGCAGTGAGAAAATAACACCATTAAGAAACCTCAGTGACCCTCGAATCCCTGAAAAAGAGTGCAGATCTCCATTTCTTTGGTTAAGCTCCCCAGAAAGGCCCCAAACCAAACTGAGGGCTACCTTATTCCCTTGCATTTCAAATGGGTCCTTTTACACATGCAACGAAATAGCTCTTATATAAATTATAAAGAATTCTATAAGCAAAAAGCATTTTGATAAGGAAAGTGGGCTTGGTACATATCATTGGGAGAGTACAGGGTAAATGCCTCTACAGAGAGGAAGTCTGAGAGGGATGGCATTGCGTGTAACAACACAAAAATGTCACAGTGAATCAAATGGGAATTAATGAACAAGTCCAAACCTCAGTGCTTGCCAAACTCAGGTAAAAGAAAACATGAGCATACTATAAATTGATTTCTAACCTCAGAATCAATTAACATTTAGGGGCTCCTGGGTGGCTCAGTTGGTTAAGCATCCCACTTCAGCTCAGGTCATGATCTCATAGTTGGTGGGTTCAAGGCCCGCACTAGGCTCTGTGCTGACAGCTAGCTCAGAGCCTGGAGCCTGCTTCGGATTCTGTCTCCCTCTCTCTCTGCCCCTCCCCCGCATTCTCATTTTCAGACTCTCTCTCTCTCTCTCTCTCTCTCAAAAATAAACATTAAACAATTTATTTTAAAAAACAATATTTGCGTTAATCCTCCACAACTCTGCTAGGTGTTTTCACAAATGTTCTCCATTGAGTCCTTGTTCTAAGCCTATGATGTAGTCATATTTTATTCCCATTTTACAGGTGAGAAAGCTGAGGCTCAGAGACATGAAGCACAAGTCATTAAGGACTAGAGGCAGGAATCAGTGTGGCATCCATCTGCTGTGGCTGCAAGTCCAGTGAGGCTTCTCTGCTCCCAAGAGTAATCTCCTTTTCCAGGATATTACTGACAATATTCGAGCAAGGTGATACTACAGAACAGGACAGACCAGACGTTTTACCCACGCTTCTGGGCTTGGGTCTGCCACTCGTTAGCTCATGAGTGGACAAACAACTTCCTTTTCTGAGCTTTTCCTCATCTTTAAAAACAGCATGATACTGCCTCTCCCACTGCTATTCATGTTTAATTAGAGAATTAGGTAAAATGTCTGCCATCTATTCTGTTTCTATTCTACTCTAATGACAAAAATGGCCCATGAAACATCCATTATAAAATCAAGATACCTGGAGAGACTCCTTCAGGAGGAATTATCTGCTCTGAAGGCACACTGCTGTTTGCATGGTTCGTCCACTTCACCCCTCGCTAATCCATCAGCTCCTCCCTGGGCACCGTGCTGGGCACTAGAGCTTCAAAAGGACCAGAGCATCAAAGACACTGTGGCCCCTGCCCTTGAGAAGCCTGCTGAGGGGCAGTGCACAGAACACGTGTGCTCAGTGATTCCTGGCCTGTGTTTGGTGATGGCCACCATGGCTCCCAGGCGTATTTGTGCCACACTCCCAACTGCCAATAGGCTGATTTACTGCTTTCCTCTTGGAATGTCAGTCTCCCTCTCCATTCATGACACTAGGACCTCTAGAAACCTACATTGCCAGTTCTGCCCATCATATACCTTTCTCCTCTGCCATGGCGGCTACAGAGGACATTGGTACCCATGGAATCTCCGACAATGAGCAAAGTCAAGGGCTTGATCTCTTGCCAAGGGTGATCCCCTGCCTGTGGGTCACCTCACCTGTCTTTGCGTCACTTCACTTAGTACAGATTTTCTGAGCAGTGTGTCCTGTTCACATGAGGGATATGTGATGGAAGAATTTAAACAACAGGTCTGAAGGAGTCTGTCAACACTTGGGCATAGTCTTGAGTACCCCAGAAGAGGCGAATACCTAAAGCATTCCCGTTCTTAGTGGTAACTTCATGGTAACTCCCCAAGACCAACCAGTGCTCCCCTCAATGCTATAAGCATTGAGAGTATGAAGCCTTGCGCCCTGGGCTGGGGACCCACTGGGCATCAAGGCTAAAACATCCTCAGTCTGATAGGGCTTATAGCCTGCTGGAAACATCAAAAATCACAGGAATGAGGGGTGCCTGGGTGGCTCAGTCGGTTGAGCGTCCGACTTCGGCTCAGGTCATGATCTCATGGTTTGTGAGTTCGAGCCCTGCATTGGGCTCTGTGCTGAGAGCCAGCTCAGAGCCTGGAGCCTGTTTCAGATTCTGTGTCTCCCTCTCTCTCTGACCCTCCCCTGCTCATGCTGTTTCTTTCTCTCAGAAATAAATAAAACATTAAAAAATATTTTTTAAAAAAATCACAGGAATGAGTCACAGTGGGGAAAAAGTAGATGAGCCTATCATCAGCAGCTTCAAACACATGGCAGAACCAAAGGTAGCTAAGCAGTGAGCAGCTCAAGGTCAACGGTGAGGCGAATCTCAAGGCTGTGTGTGGCTTTCTTAGGCCAGTCTGGTTTTAGAGTGTCCCCTCATGTCATATTAAGACGCACCTACATTCTACCTCCAACATTAAAAGTAATATTTTTGTCATAAAATTATCTTGAAATACTTAAAAACTAACTTTGCTTTCCATATTGTTGACTCCCAGTAACTGAGTAATTTATCATCACCTATGGTTTCCCCAATACTCCAATACTTTGTTATTTTGGAAATTCTTGATTTGTGAGAAAAGCTAATCTATAGTTTATCCTTAAGCATTATTACATTTTTGGACAGTAAATCTGACTATAATATTTATGTTATATATAAGTATATATAAAATAAGCATGCAGATGTATTTCTTACATGTATCACTAAATGCTGGTTAGCTTTTTTTCCAGATTGCCATACATATTTTTGAGTCAATAAATTGCTTTACAATGTGTTCAAACATTTCTATAAGCCCTGAAATCTCCTGGCCACTGTGTCTAAAGACAAAGACCCTAGACGGGGGACAGGCAGGACAGAGGAGGTTGAGAAAGCTAGTGAAGGGTCTAGAATGGCAGGGAGGCTATGGCTGCCACTCCAAGGGTAGGATGGGGTCATGAGAATGACGTCAGGTGGGGAGATAGAGGGCCTGATGTGCTCTGGAATAGCCACCCTGGCTGTCATTTAGAGGATATGTGGTAGAGGAAAGTATGATTATAAGCAGGGGCAGGAAAGAGAAGGCTGGCAGACAGGTCCAGGAGAGATGTGATCCCCTTTGGGATATATTTCCAGAAAGCATGAATCTATTCATACCAAAGGGTTTCTATGGAGATGAAGTATGGGCACACAACGGAGTGTCACCTTTATATACTGCTGTCAGTCCAACATACCCAGGCAACACCAACTGTCCAGAACCACCACCTTTCTCAGATACCTACTATGTTCTGGAGACTTGGACTGATTCTTTACACATATCTGCTCTTTCAAGCCTCACCACAGCCCAGGAAGAAGGCTATTATTTATAGATGAATTCACAGATGAGGAAATGAAGATCCAGAGTGTTTAGTAACTTGCCAAGGTCACACAGCTAGTTTAGGTAGTGAGATCAGAGTCTGAAGTGGGAAAATCATACTTTTCCCACAATGCCCTTTTGCATCCAAAAGCCTACTAACATCAGGGCGAGAATATCAGTATTCTTGGCACTGAAGAAAGATTTATAGACAACATATTACTGCACTAATGCTCTATACATTTAAAGTCATTTAGTCATCATGAGACTATGACTCCAGCATAATAATCCAATGGATCCAACAGTGTCACTGGATTGCCATCCTAGTGGCAATGGGGTCTGGAGATGCCTCTCCCACCCTGACAGGGTCTACTGACAAGGACTACAAACAGAAAGATATAGAAGTTGCAAGATGAAATTACATGTAAAAATACAACATAAGGAAAGGGGAGAGGAGGAGAGGGGAGGGAAGGAAAGGGGAAGGGAGGGGAAGAGAGGGGAGGGGAGGATCTGCCTTAGATACTTACCAGATTTCAAAACCCGGTAAGAAAAAGATTGGCAATAGGTAAAACCCAATGTGATACTTGAATGAACTAAGGCAGAACAGACTCTCAGGTCACATATGTGGTTGGGAGAGTAAAGTTCAAGAAGGAGCAGCTCTAAGGGATAAACAGGGAAGATGCAGTTTTATGGCTGATTCGAAGGGATAGTAGAGTGGGGAGAGGAAGACTCTGGGTATTAGAACTGGGTAGGCAGGCATTTGTTTATCAAATAGAGACAGGCTGTTTTTGGTGTCCAACCTGTAGGACTGAGGTAGGCATAAGACAGGCAGGAAGAGAAGTTAGATGTATAGATCTGAACCCTAAGAAACACCAAATATAGAAATCAGGGATGATAATTAGTAGACATACAATCCTATAAGCTGGTCCTCATGAGCTGGATAGAGTTTTTATTTGAAAAACAGAGTTAACAACGGAGGCTTCAGCAGGTAAAGGTGGAAATCCGCTCTACTGGCCCAGGTAAGATGGGATTTTTCTAGGGTATGAAGGCATGACCATGCCATAAGAGGATCAAAAGGTGAGGTTAAAACAGGAATGCCCTAAGGAAAATGGAGGAATGGCTATGGAAGGGAAAATGTCAGGTGATAAAAATTCAGAGCCCGCCTAAGCCAAGCCTAAAGAAAGATAAGAACGTGCAAATATTTGACATGTGTTAATGCCGAGGGAGAGAATTGATTCTGCTCCAAACAGAGGGCTGTGACTTGTGAGTAATGATAAGAAATAAAAGCCATTGATTATCAGCTGCAAACACCAAACCACTTGTTTGCAGAGTTATTGTCTCAGGGAAATGGAGAAGAATAAAGAGGGAATGAAGACTTGTAATAGATATAGATGAGCATGTCCAAGTAAACAAAGCTGTTCCTGTGCTGTTGAGGGCGGTGTGTAAACTGACCCAATTTTTGAAGAACTGTTGCAAAGTCTTTTTCATGCTCACTGATTCAGCAACAACCCTTCCAGGTGTTTATTTATTTATATATTCTAGGAAAAACATTAAGTGTGTACACAAATGGCAGTCTATAAAGATATTAATTACAATTTTTAAAAAATTAGAAATGACCGGGGCGCCTGGGTGGCTCAGTTGGTTCTGCATTGGACTTGGGCTCAAGTCATGACCTCAGAGTTCCTGAGTTTGAGCCCTGTGTCAGGCTTTGTGCTGATAGCTCAGAGCCTAGAACCTGCTTCAGATTCTGTGCCTCCTTTTCCCTCTGTGCCTCCCTCGGTTCTCACTTTGTCTCTCTCACTCACTCAAAAATAAACAAACATTAAAATTTTTTAAAGAAAAATTAGAAAAGTCCTGGATATCCAGAAATAAAATCCAATCAATGGTGCATCCATATAAGAGCATCTTAAGACATTAATCAAAAACAACAGTTACTTTGTCACCCCCGTTTCACCTCTCCTGTGCCACTCTGGCTTCTGCCTCTTTGTACCCCTCAATAGCTGCTCATGTCAAGTCAGTGACCATCGGTTGCCAAATCCAAGGGGACCCTTTCAGAGTATGGCTTACTGGCCCTCAGACAGTGGACAACTTCCCCCAACCACAGTCTTGCTCGCTGCTTCAGGGACAGCACCACGCTGTCTTCACACTCTGCCCGGCTAGCCCGCTGCCTCTACAACCTCACCTCACCACAGTGGCCATCCTCAGGGTTTGCTTCTGTTGTCCCCACACACTCTAGGTTGATCGCACTTACACCACAGCTTTGTGGGGGAAAAAATCTGTGCTCCATGGAAAACTATGCATTGTCTATGCCACAGGCTTTCTTGTTATCTGATTTGATTCTAAAGGAGCTATTTGACAGCGCTGCAAATTGTAGATAACTGACCACAATGCAGAATAATTTCTGTCTATACACATGCAAATGGTTATGTGGGAGGGAGGGACAACTCCCCCCTGCCAAAGGGGAGGGAGAAAGCCAATTTTGCCTCCATTTGCATATCCGTGTCAATATTCCTAATCTATAAATGTTCTGAGTTTTGGATTTGCCTCTGTACTGATTGTGACACCTTACCAATTTCCTTGTAAATGAATAAAATAAAATCAGGTTCATATTTAGAGATCTATGAGAATTATGATTTTATCTTTTCTTGAAATTATCTTTTAACAGTTTTAAGTCTAAGTTTCTAGACCCAAAGAATCCAAATACATATCCCCATTGCTAACCACCCTCCCACCTTACTGATCTGTATATATGTATAACTGGTTCTCATTATTTGTAATAGTTCTACAAAGTTGCATTGAATTAGCAGATACTGCACCACTGTTCCTAGGGAAAGTAGGTGGTTAGGTTCCTGGGAGCCTGTTATACAACATTTTTGTCAACCAGTGACAACACAACCCTTTTATTTGTTTGTTTATTTATATGTTTTATAAGCTACAATATGTAACTGTTATACATAAAAATTAAACTATATATGAACTATAGATAAATATATGTAACTATAGTTAATTCATAACCATTGAACTCATAGCCAACAGCACTAGAACTCATGCCTGAACAAAGCTCACCTACTGTGTATTTTCTCCATAAGGCACATCACAGTCTTCTTGCACTTAGCATCACCAGGCAGCACTTTAACACAATGCTTAGGAGGCATTTTAAACAGCAAAATCGCCAAGAAAAATGGGAAAACCAGGGTACTAAACAGACTGCAAAAAAAGGTTATTTACCAGAAGAGGTGTGGAACAAGAAGGCAGAGAATCGCCCTGTTTGATCTCAGTCCTGAATGTAAATCTTTCCACAACTCCACGCATGTCTGGGAATGATCATATTAAATGCAAGTCCCTCCCAACAGTCTTCAGAATCCATAAAAACTAAGATCATGTCTATTTTATTTATCATGCCATAATCTTAATACCAGTTCCATACCTGATGCATGAAGCTCTTCAATACATATTTATACTAACCCAAGTTAAAAAAAAAAGGCAAGTACATGAGAAAATATTCATTACACATTGTTAAATAAAGAAACAGGTTACAGAGAAAATATGTACATACTGGTTCAAGTTTGTCCAAGGAGATGTACATTAAAAAAAAAAAAAATACAAGAGGAGCCTGGGTGGCTCAGAGGTTGGCTAAGTGTCAGATCTCGGCTCACTTCATAGTCTCATGGTTCATGGGTTCAAGCCCCACATCAGGCTCTGTGCTGACACCTCAGACCCAGGAGATTCAGATTCTGTGCCTCCCTCTCTCTCTGGCCCTCCCCTGATCAAGCCCTGTCTCTCTCTTCCTAAAAAATAAACATTAAGAAAGTATAATAAACAAATAGAAAGAAAAAAGAAAACACAGCAACCCTATTTGGAAAAATCATCCCCAAATTTGGAGTGGTAATCTCTGAGTGTCAGGGTTTATTCTTTTTTAGTAATTGTCTGTATTATCCAAAATAAAAATGATGAACACTCTTTCATTATCACTGCAAAATGCCATCAAAAAGTGACTCCTGCCTTAACTTTCTCACCATGTTCAGCAGGAGCTAGCAGTGCAGGCATCAGAGCCTCCCTTACTGGTGAGTGCACATCTTGGTCAGCATTTCCAGCCTGCTCACATGACAGGCTTTGTAGCTCACTCCATGGGGCCAGGACTCTCCTACATCATTATCTTTTATCTGGTGTCTCTAAATATGTGGCCAGAATTAAGCGCCATGCGCTTGCAAAATTTTTTGTGGCATATTACAAGTGTCCTGACGCCCATTTATTCTGAACCTTAAGTTCCCCACAATACAGAACATCGTTACTTTGATAGCCACACCTAATTGAGCATGCACAGCCAACCATTCTTCAAACTTCTGCACATGCTAGCCAAACCCTGGGGTGAAATGCTTAAGGTTCTGTCCTCAGGGGTTTTACAGTCTAGCAAAGCTCAGGACAGGGGGATATAGCCCTTTATTGTCTGTGAGAGGCCTTTAAAGGTCTATGCTGCAAGGCTTTGATCAAATGCTTTGGGGTGGGTACAGTAGTCAAGGACAATGTACTGACTGTAAAAGGCAATTAAGGGTCACATTATTGACTTCTTTCTTCTTGGGAATATTCCTCTGGGCTCAATTTTATTGTGTTTAGTTCATATACCATCCCATATAAACTAGTCTGAACCAAGTTTAAATGGATTTGCTGCTTAACCTTCAAATAAAAAAAATAAACATTTAATTAATCAGAACCTGCCTCCTCTGCCCCATCCTCTCCACCTTTCTGCCAAGCCATGTGGTTAATCCAATATTCACAACACTCAGAAATCTTCTGTAGTGGCCAGAGGGCAGGAGTCTGGAGAGCTTGGGGTCAGAAGATGTTATTTCACAGCCATCTCAAGAATTGAGATTTAGGGAAGGTCACCTAACTTGTGAGAGCCTCTGTGTCCTCCAGTGTAAAATGGGGCAATCGTCCAGGTTAGTCTCAGTCACAGTGAAGATCTCTAGAGAGGCTATAAAAGCTCTAGAAAGATAGCACTCTAATGGATTTGCAAACACAGGTGGTGCTGGCCAAGTGGGCAGGGAGGAAGCTTTCCTCCCAAAATGAGCTTCCCTTACTGTGGCCTGGCCGTCTGCTCAGCTACTAGGTTGGGTCAGGGGATTTCAAAATTAGGGCCCTCATTCTAATAGGCTATCTTTGGGAATGTGTTTGGGTCAGGTTCCCAGCATGCCTTCCTTCTCTCTCTCTAAAGAATTCCTCATCTGGTCTGACCAGTCCCTCATTGTTTGGGAGACTAAGCTTTTTCTACCAGTGGTGTTGGAATAAAAGGTCACACAGATGTAAACCAAGCCGAAACCTTACCATGTAGCAGAGACCAAAATAAACTGATCAATGAGTTAAATGTAGAACACAAAACAATTAAAAACACCAACTTGTAACAGCTTTTTATTATTGAGTGATGATGGCAGGTTGCGTCATTTAAATTTTTGTGTATTTTTCTGACTTCCCAAAGTTTCCACAGTGTACATGTATATCTTCCCAATATGTATTCAACACCTACTGAGTGCCTGCTATGTGCCAGGCACAGTACAAGGCAGTAATGGCTAGAAAAGAAGAGGGTACTGTCCTGAGGGAGCATATAGTCTAACGGAAAGGACATTCAATTAACAAACACACACAAATAATCAGATGATTACAAATTGGGATAAGTTCTGTGAACACTGTTATTGATGGCTAGAAAGGGCGGCACCTGGGAGACTCAGTCAGTTAAGTGTCTGACTTCAGCTCAGGTCATGATCTCACAGTTCCTGAGTTCAAGCCCCATATCAGGCTCTGTGCTGACAGCGCAGAGCCTGGATCCTTCTTTGGATTCTGTGTCTACCTCTCTCTGCCCCTTCCTTGCTCTCTCTCTCTCTCCCTCTCTCTCTCTCTCAAAAATAAATATTAAAAAAAATTTTTAATTAAAAAAAATGGTTAGAAAGGAAAGTAGGAAGGAGCTTAATTAAGATCAGGACATCAAGCAAGGTCTCTCTGTGAAGCTTTAAAGGGACCTGGAAAGGCGGATGGTTGGTTGGCTAGGGAAGGGAACAGTGGGGGGAGAGTTCAAGGGAGAGGAAGAAGCTTTTACAAGAGCTGGAGGCAGCAAAGAGCTTGGCCACTGTGCTTTTGAGGAACAGAATAAAGCCCAGAGTGGTGGCTGGCACACAGGATACAGGCTGAGGAGAATGCAGAAGCAGAGATCGTAGACAGACTTGAAATACCACTTCATGCCTATGAAATTGGCAAATTAAAAAAAAAATCATGGTAACACAATTCTGCCAAGGTTACACTGAAAGTGCTCATATCATTATGAAATAGCACAGTTATTTCACTAAAAGCAATCTGTGAAATGTAGCAGAAGCCATAAGGATGTCTCTACCTTTTAATATCTCAATCCTTACAATATAGTCTGAGAAAATAATTCAAGCAGAAGACTACAGGCTGGAAGAGAATGATACTTTGGAAACACCCAAATATCCAACAATACAGGCATCGTTTAGCAAGCTACGGTAATTAGACTCTAAGGGACATGATGAGCCATTAAAACAATATTGAAAACTCCTTAAGAACCGGTAAAATATTAACTTTATGGTGCTGAGTGAAAGGGGAGGGCTATAAATGGCACATGGGGCATAATTACATGGTAAGAATGGGATCAGTGATTGAAAGGGAATAGGCACTAGCAAAAAAAATATTAATTGGAATATGAGATAGAGTTCTATTTTCAAAAATTTGCTTTGGTGTCAGTACTACTTCATTTCTTTCAAGTATGAAGATCAAGGACAATGAAGGAAGAACAGCAGCAGCCCCCACAGTAGCCCTGGGCCCAGCTGGGAAAAGGTTCATAGGAAGAGTTGCAGATGCCTCTGGTGATTCAAGACATTGCCAACAGGGGAAATCTATGTAGCAATGGCGGATGGGCAACCATTCCCTGCTGGGTCCTCAGACATGCCAGCTTCCGTTCGCAGCTCCTGCTACAGCTCTCCTTAAGCATTTCAGAATGACTGCCAGCCAAGACAAACCAGTGTGATGCAGAAAACATGACTGACACTGGCTTCCCTCTCTCAATGTGTGTACAGTCAATCCCTCTGGGAGCACAGCAAGAGGCTAACTTCAACCACTGAACCCACTGCAGTGAAGGTATTAGGGGTTACGGGTTAGGAGGGTCTGGAAAGGGAGAGAGAAAGAGTCTCTAGGTATTACATTGCCAAAAGCTCACATTTACTAAGCACCTACTACATTCTAGGCAGTGGCACCAAGTACTTACAATTATATGGCCTGGTGGGTAAGAGCAGGAATTAGAGTCAGAATCCACAGCCTCTAACCTTAGCCCGTTCCCAATCGTTGTGACTTGTAACTAAGTACTTAAAGTCTCTATACTTTGGTAGTGACGGTGATGATGGTACCTACCTTCTCTGTGGGGTTGCAAGCAGATTCAGTGCATTATTAGCCATCATTAATACCAACGACCCTAATTTCTATTCAGTGAGGTAAGCAATATTATCCTCATTTAACAGGGAAAATAATTCAGAAAAGTTAAGCAAATTGCCCAATGCTACCCAGCATCCTAATGACAGAACTTGAATTCTAACTCAGATGGGGCCGTAAGTAAACCCCTGTTTTGACTGTCCCTGGCTCCATGTGAACTCAGCATAAGCCTGTGTTCGCATCCCAGGGTTGAGGAAGCATGCAACTGTTCATGTACCTTCCGAGAATGTCAATGATGCACTATGATAAAAATAACCTCTCACATTTATATAGAGTACTTTACAATTTATAACAATCTTTCACATCCACATTTGACTCTGAGGAGGAAACCTACTTTCCAGGTGTATACATTTTATACAACATAGCAAACCAAAGAGAAAATGTTTACAGTGGCCCACAATCTTTTTAAATGTATATATTTACATCATACATGTATGAATATATATATGGTATATACATATAAATATATACTGCATACATGGTGTGTCTGTGCATGCATAGGAGTGCCGATAAATTAAAATACCTTCTTCTTAAAGGAAGGTTGTTTCTCATTAAAAGAAAGGATTTGATCTCAGCATCAGCCATCCTCCCCACACTCCCTTTGAGTGTTCACCTCAGTGCAACGGATGTGCAAAGAAAGGCCTGGAGCTGAAGCTCGAATCAATCCGGGGACAGTGGAACTGCTCTGGAAGGGAGAAGACTTTGCATTACCTGGGTGATCCCGGAGGGAGAGAAAAAGGTGAAAAATCCCTGCCAACTGTAAGGACCTTTAAGTCTGCAGGATTGCAAGCTGGTGGCATAGCAATGCGCTCCCCTGCCTGCGTCCCACCAGTGAGAGTAGCTCTGCCGCTGCCGGAAACAGCCCTGTGTTCCTGCAGCTTTGGGAGAGTGGTGGAGAGGGGCCAGTTCCATATTTGGTCCAGTTGGGACAGCCAGGAGAAACAGCAATGTTCTAGAACTCAGGACAGGCAGTGAACGGGGGGGGCCACGTGTGCTCCCCTGGGAATGTAGGGGGGCAGGATCTGGAATGGGGAATTCTGGTCAATACATTACAGCTCTAACTGATAAACTCGCTAGCTGATACATGGGCTACATATTTATATTTCAAAAAACTGGGGCAGTAATTACATACACAGCTTTGCAAGCTGATTTTTTGCTGTTGCTTTTAACTTATCAGAGCATGAACACGGATCCATGCCATTAGATATTCTATGAAAACCATGGTTCGTAATACCAGCATAGAATTCCACCGTGTGCACGCACAAATATTTATTTACCTATGCTCCTATTGCTGGGGCCTTTAAGGGATTTCCAAGTTTTGCCCTTATAAATAATGCAGTGATGACCTCCATGTATACGACTTCTTCTGTGAAGCTCTGATTATTTTGTTAGGAAAAAAATTAGTGGATTGTCTTCTAAATACGCCATGCCACTTGACCCACCTGCAGAAATGCCTGTAAGATTCTGCTTTCCTGCTCCTTGCCAACACTGATTTTTACCAGTGAAAAAGAGATATGTTTCAGTAATCATACAGGTTAAAAATGCATTTACTAGATTATCTGTGACAGTGTCACAGTGGACATGTTAAATTTGTTCTTCACCATTCATATTTTGTTTGACAATTACCGTAGGTCAATATTTTTTAGCTTTTTTTTCTATCAGCATAATCACATTTTTATTGACTTGTTAGAGCTCTTTTTATGTAAGAATATTATCCCTTTCTTCTCAATTCTGTTGTATTTTCCCATATCCAGCGTACCTATTTGCTTTTTGAATTTTGTTAATGCAGTAGACAAGCTGCTCTTCTCCTCTTCTGTTTACATAGGAAGATTGGTACACTGTGACTCAGTGGTTTATTTATTTGCTTTTAATGAGCTGAAAGTCCCTCCTAATAAAAGAACAGTATCTTCTTCTGGTTCTTGCTTTTTTCTGATTTTAATTTAAGTTCTTAATAGATCCAGGATTTATTTAGCATATCATAATATACATGCAACACATTCCATTTTTTCCAAATTATTAACCAATTACAAATATACTATTTGTTAAGCAATTCTCTGTTCATATAAATTTTAATAGCTGGTTTCACTATACACTGGATTATTTTGGGGGCTTTGATTATAGCTATAATAAATGTTGATATTTCACAATGAAATGTCCCCCCACACCGTTTTTTTAAACTGTTCTCCATCACTTTCTCCTCTGTATTATTTCAGATCCATTCTGAAATCACTTTGTCAAGTTCCAAAAAGACTCCCATTAGGGTTTTGATTGTAATTGCATTAAACCCATAAATTAATTTGGGGAGAACTGATATCCCCACAATATTAAATTTGCTAATCCAACTACATGATGTATCTCTCCATTTATTCAAGTCTTGTTTCATCTTCCTCAGAAGTTTTGCAGGTGCATATGTTTTCATACATAGTTTCTGCACATTTCTCGGTTTCCTCCTAAGTATTTATATTTTAATTAGATTTGAGAACAGGATACATTTTATTATATTTTAATGTGGTTATTACTGGCATATGGCGATTGATTTTTGTTTATTTGCTTTGTGTCTGACCATAATACTGAAATCTCTTAATAATCCTAATACTTCTTTTTTTTTGGTTGAGTTTATTCTCTTGGGCTTTGAAGCTATGAGAATATTTGCCCCTAGAAATAATAATTTCAAAAAAGTGCCTTTCCATTCCCAGCTTACTAAGAATTCTGATCAGTAAGGAAGGCTAATTTCTTTCAAATTATGTTTCAGTCTCTCTGGAGATCATATGGTGTTTATCCTTTGACCTATTGATATGAGGCATTATACCAACAGCTTTTCCAGCATTTAACTCTTTTCATCAGTGTCCTTCTGGAATAAACCCAACTTGGTCACGGTGCCTTATGCTTTCACAGCGATGCTGGACGCTGGGGGTCACAAAGCCTCATAGTTATGTATACACTTGGTTCCCAGACAGGCCACCTGGTCAGGTATAGGGCCTTGGGTAAGTCGCTTACCTTCCAGATGGTGGAGGAAATTATAGCCCCTCCACTAGGCTGCCACAAGAATTATAAGTAAAATCCTCAAAACAGGCTCAATGTTATGGGCCTTATATATTATATATACACAAACTGGGTAGCTGTCGTTTTCATTACTATGAAACAAAGGAAACACATTTCTTGGTATTGTTATCTCAAGATCTTCCCAGGTATAGGAATGAGTGACCTCCAATTTTAATATATTTGGGAGTTACTTTTTTAAATCCAGAAACTCTGATAAACAAAAAAACATATCAGATTTAATTATCATTAACACCACCTCTCTGTGGCCCACTTTTTCTTCTCATCTCAACTTTCAAGGTAAGGAGAAATCAGGGAGTATTTATTTCCCTGGGAATGTCTGTTGACTTATTGTACTTCACTTCTGGGCCCTGGCTCTCTAGGGATCATGGGGGAACAGAAAAATCTAAACATTAACAGGATGCTTTATAGGGTTTTTCTTGTTTGGAATTTTACCCAAGGCTACAGAACCAAGAAGAGTAAGGAGTTAAGCATGGCTGCCTCCTACAGAGACCCAGAGGCACTTCCAGGTGTCTTCCTCAGGGACTGGAAGAGGAGCCCAATTGGATCCTCCCTCCTCCCTCCACCAGCACGCTCAGCCCACACAACACGGAGGCTGGCTGGATCGGGAGGAGAGAGTCCCGGAACCTGTGAATAGGTGTGGGGAAGAAGGCTTTAGCTTTCTTCCTCATCTTCCCAAAGCCAAGTGAGGGGTTCCACAGTAGCCACCTGTAGACGTTGTGTAGGCAGAGAGAAGGAGGGGAGAGGGTCTGCAAGAAGAGGAGAGGGACATGTCACGTCCCAACAGACGCCTGCTCACGTGCAGACACCACTTGGCTCATGCAGTGGCTCCTGAACCAGGTATGGTGAGAGCAGGCTTTTCCCTCTTCAATCCCTCCTCTTTCCTACAGGGTCCTAGGCTCCAGTGGAGGAAGGAGGCACAGAAGCACCTGAGCAAGTGGCAAAGGAAAGGGACGTGGAAGAGCAATGGGTACCCCTTCTCCAAATAATTTTGCACAAGCAGTTGTCATAATCCATCTTCTGTGGTGGCCTTCAGTCTGGGCTCACCTTCACGACTCTGGCAAATCATGTCCCTTTGAGCATGGTGTGGCATACATGGAGGACTCTACTTCCCTAGTTCATCACAGTGCTGGAGGTTTCTCCAATGGTCTTCAGATTCTGCTTCAATTCTAGGTGGGATGGTGATCTGCCTGCTATTGTCTGATCTTGCTGGGCTTCCCCCAGACTCATGGGTAATCTCACCAGGATTATGGCAGGACAGAGATCGCAGTTAGAAGTCTGTGCTCACATCCGGCTCAGAAGGAAGTTCCATTTGCCTCTAATCTAGAGCCCTTCTACTCTAATCTCAGACCAGGTTATGCTACCCCCATTGAAGCTGAGGCTTATAGAAAAAAAAATTTAAAGGCCTGGAGTGCCTGGGTGGCTCAGTCAAATAAGCGTCCAACTCTTGGTTTTGGTTCAGGGCATGATCTCATGGTTTTGTGAGTTCAAGCCCTTGTCAGGCTAAGAGCTGGTAGCACAGAGCCTGCCTGGGATTCCCTCTCTGCCCCTCCCTGACTCATGCTGTCTCTGTCTCTTTCAAAATAAATAAATAAATAAATAAACTTAAAAAATTGTTTAAAAGCCTTAGAAGGGTAGTTACATGGCTTTGTTCTGTTTTCTAGACTCCCAGTTTCTCTTTCTCTCTTCCTACCCCTCCATTCTGCCCTAGAACTGGATGCAGGACCGAAAGCAGAGCCCACCTGAGGATGCTCAGTGAAGTGAGGCAGGACTCACCTCTGTTCCCATGAGGATTTGCAAATCCTCATGCTCATAAGCCTTGGCTTCCCACGAAAGAGACAGGTCTGGGTAACATGCTTCTCCATCTTACTTGGGACTGAGACAAAATCAGAAAAAGAACAACTCCTATCCCTGCCCCCGACCTCATCATCAGGCACCACTGCAGCCATGCATCAATGACTCCAGGACACCTGCAAAGCCATTCTTCCCCATCTTCCCAGGAGCCTAGGGCTTTGGCACTAATCCACCACTGTCTGAGTAAGTAAAGACAATGGTACGAGAGAAGCCCTTTTACAACAGGGTCCATCATACCAGAATGAAAGGGATCAGTTCAGATTCTGACACCCTCTTCTGAAACCTGAGATTTTTTTTCCCCCAAATAATGTTCATTAAGGGGCTTCTATGTTTTGAGTTCTCTGCTAGGCTTATAACTTATCTCACTGAGGCTTCACAACAAAACAGTGCATCATAATCTCCTGTAAATGAAAGAAAAGAAACAGAGACACAGACAGGTGCACCATCATCCAGATAGCGATGCCAGCTTGAAATAAAAACCAGATTCTTTTTGGCTCTAAAGCCCCTATTCTTCTCACTAAATTTTAATGACTACTCTCACTTCATTGAGCCCACCAATTTGAATTTCTCCTTTTCATTCCCTTAGAGAAAAGAGACAGACACCTATCACTTCAAGTAGGAATCCATAAATATGTAAATAAAATATAATGTGCAATTAAACCTCAGGTGGAGGGAATATGAAGTGAGCCCCCCAAAGCGGCAGTGTATGGCACATTTCTGGCTGTACAAAGTCACTTTTCACTTGAAAAACCTGAACTCGGCAATACCACAATGAAGTGGGTACCCAGGCAATGGGGCCTTTAACTTACAGGGAGTAAGCAATCACAGGGGACCTCTGATCACTTGGCATGTGAGATGGTGGATTTGTGATTCCACATCTGTGAAGTGATGGTTACTGCTCAGAGTCTGGCTCAAGCAGGACATCTGGGAATAAGGGCTGGAGATTTCCAGAGCATGAGAGAGATACCTTTGGGTTGCTGAAGACCTGTTTCTGAGATAAGGAGGAACAGGTCTCCTGAGAGCAAAACCAGATCCATATACAAGTGGGAGTGGCATGGAGGCAGATCTCGGTGAGAGTGAGGGAGAATTTCTTTTCTGGGTGATACTTTGAAGGCATCAACATACTTTCTGGGTAATGCTGGGTGATACTTTGAAGGCATCAACATGCAGATGCATGGGCCATTAAAAGTGGTACCTGCAGGGGCACCTGGGTGGCTCAGTCGGTTAAGTGTCCACCTTAGGCTCAGGTCATGATCTCACAGTTTGTGGGTTCGAACCCTACATTGGTCTCTGTGCTGACAGCTAGCTCAGAGCCTGGAGCCTGCTTCAGATTCTGTATCTCCCTCTCTCTCTGACCCTCCAGATTCTGTATCTCCCTCTCTCTCTGACCCTCCCCTGCTCACACTGTCTGTCTGTCTCTCTCT
Source organism: Hyaena hyaena (assembly GCF_003009895.1). Lineage (NCBI taxonomy): Eukaryota > Metazoa > Chordata > Mammalia > Carnivora > Hyaenidae > Hyaena > Hyaena hyaena. The sequence continues at coordinate 6,062,923 of NW_024080657.1, forward strand.
CTTTCAGTCTCTCTCTCAGAAATAAATAAAAACATTAAAAAAAAAAAGTGGTATTTGCATAAAACATGAATTGGACCAGTGTGGTGTCCACAACTCTCATCATCTCATTGGCTTTCCCCAGTTGCTGACCTTGGTCCCCATTCTCAATGCTGCTGACCTAGTTTCTCCTTGTAGAATCCAGATAGTTGATGCTATCATGCTTTTTGAAACCTATATGATAACTCTGTTTCTACATAGTATCCAGAGTTTTAAGATAACCAGACTAATATTAGGTAGACAATAATAGTAACCACCCAGGATCCTCAGCAGTTAGAAGGTCTGCTATGGGAGAGCATGATCTTCCCATCAGAGATAGCATTCAAGGTGAGGCTGGGCAGGTACCAGACAAGCCTCCTAAGGACCCAACTAATATCTCTGGAAGTCTGCTGTTGGGGGTGTGCCAGAAAAAAACCACCCACTGTTCTAGACAAGAAAACCCTTGAGAATCTAGATTATGATCATCATGTTCTTAAATAGGATTTCCTGTGAGATGATGAACAACAGAAGAATATGGTACACTCTTCCATATGCCAGTCAGTCCAGAGAAACAGACATGTAAGACTTCCTGCTCTAAGAATTCAAAATCACAACAGCAACAAATAATAATTCATTTTATTACAGGCGTCTAAAGAGTATTTGGAGCTTTTCAAAGCACTCTGATGTAAATTATCACATATGCACCCCACACCCGTATCTTAGAAAGGATAGCAGATGATTAAAGAGAGCAAAAGAACAAAACGATGAATGAAAAAAATATGAATGGGGCATCTCAAGGGAATAGCATGAAGAAAGAAAATTAGACTGCTTTCACTAGTACTAAGGAGCCCCTTTGATTCTAAAATGCAGGTGTAATCAGGTAGTTCTCAGGGAAGATGAAGAGGTACCTGCTGGTCTCTCCTGGGCTCCAGGCTTCCATATGCCATCACCTGCTATGCATCTTTATCTCAAACACAACATATTCAAACCTCAACTCATTCTCTTGTCTTTAACCCATCTATTTTGTCTTGCATCTCACATAACAGTCCCACCACTCACCTCCCAGCCATCCAAACCAGAAGCCATGGCGTATCGTCTTTGGCCCTCTTCTCTCACCCCTACATTCCCTGTCTGATAGTCTGTCCAGGTTCTGGCATCACTGGCTAAGAGTCTCACTCTGAACTCAAGATTAATGGGCTAGGATGGTGCTCTGTAGCCAAACTCTTGAAAATGTCCACCCATAAAGGTGAGACCCCGCTTCTGATTCACCAAGGATATATCTGGCTAGTGGCCTGTCAGACCTAGCAGAACCTGCATACATCCACACTTACCCTTGCTGAACTGCCTCCCAGGTGCCTTCCTGAGCTACACTCATGTTTGTAGCCTAAGCTCCTGCTTTAAGCCTCTGCCACCAATGCCTAGAACCGAGTTTGGCACAGGGAAGGGGCTCAGTAGATGTTTGAGGAAAGGTCTACAGCCACAGTGGACTAGACCATAAAGCTGTTCTCCATAGTTGCCAGTCTCCCTACCACCCAAGTCCACCCTCAAGAGGACACCTAGAGATGAAACTCCATCAAACCATGTGATGGGGAGTTCCTTGATCCAAGAGACTTAGCTGTAAGCACTGAACTGGTTTGCGATCTTGGGCTGATGATTCTGTGCCTTAGCTTTCCTCCCATCTACTCTCAGAGCTGCCTCAAGGATCAAGCAAGAAAATGGCCACACCACCAAAGGGGCATCTTGGTGTGGCACAGCTTATCAGTGATTCCTCAATGAGGGTATGCCTCAGCATTGCCCAGAGGGCTCCTGAAAGCATAGGTTTCTGGGCTCCACTCCCAGAATTTCTGAATCATTAGGTCAGGGTTGAGGCCTGAGAATTTGCATTTCTAACAAGTTCCCAAGTGAGGCTGATGCTGCTGGTCCACGGACTATATTCTGTGAACTAGTGCTCCAGACCATTTTAAAAGCACTGCCTTTCCCCACCAATCTGGTTTTTCTCCGTGAAGTAAGCTATTTCAACATTCAACTTTATGTTTATGTTTTACCCTTTTTGCTGTTTTCCTGGAATCTTAACAGAGTCTGTAAATTCCTCTGGGCAGAAATTATACCTTCCTCACTCCACATTCTTTCATTTTCTGTTTTGAAAAATAATGAGTACATTTCCAGTGTGATTAATAATAGAAAAAGGAAGGGGGGGAGACCCACATTACCAACCCCAATAAACAGCATCCACAAATGGATACCAGCCCTGGAATCCTCTTAAAAGTTAATTATGAGGCAAAGAATATTCTACCATCAGTGGCAACGTGGGAAAGAAGATTATGTTCTTGATGACAAATTTTGTAAAATGTGGGTTATTCAAGATTCTAGCTGTAACTTACTTAAACACCAGCATTTTTTGAAAAATAAAACCACAAACAGCATTTCAACTCATAATTTTTACAGTGATAGTCAGACAATTGTGTTTTCAACATGTAAAATCCATTATGCAGTCGTGGCAACAGTTTGCAATAGATTGTAAATTTTTATTGAGATGATCATCTTCCGATTGAATTTCAAAATGTATTATATGATCATCAGCAAATACGTCCATGGGGGCTGCTAAAGGACTTTGAGTATCATTTATAAAGATCAAAAACCCTAGAAACTCTTAGATTTACCCTGTGGAAAAAGAAAAGTCTCATTGGTAGGATCAAATCAATTACTTTTATGGAAGAATATTGAATTGCAAAGCTGAGATATGGTATTACCTGGTTTAATAACATAATCTTATGTCCTTTTAAAGTAGTAGGCTTCATAATCAGATTTCAATAAGGAATTTTACGAAAGGGCTGTTTTTGAAAATAATCAAGAAAATGGCATTTCCATTTACCATAATGGTTCAACAACATGCAAAGGAGTATTGCCAAGCAATGGGCATCCTCACTAACCTGAGCTTATATGCCATCCAGATGCACTACTGAGGTACTTAAGAATGATTACAGTCAGTTCTGCTACACCTCAAATGTGTTCCAACATGATTGACATATTAGGGGACAATCTGAGCGTAGCACGAATGTCACATTTGCTATGTGTGATTTTGCATGTGGAAACATTACAGAAGAAGAAAACTGCACCCAGCTCCACTGAGCCATGCAGGGGTACAAAGAACATACCCCCCCTCAAACATCGACCTGCTACTTCTGTTCACAGCATGTGCTCTGAGCCCCAGGCATCCACAGCTGGTGTCACGACTTTCCATCACGTTCAGAAAGCCCTCTTCACCACTGTCGCAGCTCACAGGCTGCAACCTTTCTGACACCCTCTTCAAAAGCAAACCTGGGGTCTTTGCAAGGAAACACACCATGTGTACTGCAGCGTTTATGCATCTCCTAAGCCACTGACAGGTATGAACTGTGCCACCAGTTTTACTATTTTCCTCCCTTTTGTTAAAGTGTCAGTGATGAGGAATGAGTGAAGTATCCTAATCCCCTATAACCCTGATGGTTTTTATTGCATAACTTTCCATACTGTAGTGATTTTTAGGGACACATATGTCGCATTATAGAACTGATTGTAGTTTGCTTTGCTTTTTTGTTCCATGGGCATCGCTGTGCGGATGGGTCCTTCTCTCCCCACCTGGAACCTGCCAATGACTCTTTTTCTCTTGGAATCCAATGGCTCACGCTGCTGCTTCCCTGGTCCCCGGTGGAAGAACCGCAGCACTGTATTCTCTATGTTTTCATCATGGGGTGACCAATGATCAATGGCATTCGAGTCAGAAAAACCTGAGTTCAAATCCTGACTGTGCCACTGGTTGACTCTATGACTCTGGATAAAAGGTTTTAAAATATGGAGTCTCTATCGCTTCATGTATATGTGCATAAAAGTACTTACATCAAATGGTTACTTAAAGGGAAAAAATGAGATAATATAAATAATGTGACTTGAAGGGGGAAAAAACCACACTGAGTTCTTTTAACTTCTTGAGTTACACTCAGAGCTGAAACAGCTCAGGGATACAATGAGAGATATAATCCTAGCCAATGCCCCTTATCAGAAATACCACAGAAGCCTGGAGTTCCCAGGGACAGCATATAGTTGGTTCAAAAGTACCCTCTCAGACACAGTCCCAGCCACCAAACTCTTAAACAGCAACTAAAAACTTCAGAGAAACTGGGGGAGTCACAACCACCCCCCTGCCCCCGGGTACACTGAGCCAAGAGCTTGGAGGGATACAGAATCCAGAGGACCCATGAAGGGACAGTCCCAACCCAGAATCTTAGGTTGGAACCAGGAGGCCCTGAGGGATACAGAGCCAGAAAGCTCTAAGGGATTAAAGCAGTTCCAGAATCCACTGAGAGGCACTTTCAGGACCAGGAGGTACTGAAGATAAAGTTGGCACCAGGAACTTTTCAGAGACAGAAATAGAACCAAGAACCCTCCGGCAAACTGTCAAAACTAAGATCTCATTAGGGTCACAGGTCCAGGCAAGGAATCCTTAGGGGCAAAGTTAATATCACAAGCACCTGAGATGTAGTCCAAACGAGGACATTACAAGGCACAGAGTGAGAGCCAGGAGCCCTCAGGGAAACAGGACCAGGAGCCCTCAGAGACACCTCCAGGACTAGGAAGCCTCGGACATACAGGGGCACCAGGAATCCCTAGAGGCACAGAACGAGTGTCCCATCAGAAACACTGTCAGAACCAGGAACTCTCCATGACACGGCTGGAGTCAGGCGGCTCTACGAATTAGTCAGAGCCAGGTAGTCTTCACAGTTGTCACCAAGAGAAGGAGGGCCTCTAAGACAAGACCAAAGCCCTGACTGCTGCCTTCCCCAACAGGAAGCACACTCACTCATCAAAGACGTCTAGGAATGACTGTCACAGAGCACCAAGAGGAGGATCGCTCAGGGCCACTGCCCCACCTCTCAAAACAGAGTCAAGAAGGAAGCTCTTACCTGCACACTTGGTTCTAGTGGTGAGCGGGGGCCCTGGCGGCCCTGTGCCTCCCTCCCCCGGTCGTGTGAGCAGCACTCGGATCTCATACTCCACGTCAGGGTCCAGATGCCACAGCTTATAGTTGGGAGAGTCAACTATGTGGGTCTCAGCCCAGGTGCCCGTGGTGGTGCGGTACTCCACTTCCTTCAGGATGATGGGGCCATCCCCGATGATAGAGTTGGCATTTGGCTTGATCCACAGGTAGGTGGCCCCTACGGCCAGCAGCTCTGGGGGGGCGATGGGTGTGGGAGGCTCTGAAAGACAAGCAGTCAGCATAAGATGTCAGACCCAAGTGGTTTATAGAAAAGAATCCAAGCATATAAGGACAAGAACAGAATTCCAGAGAGCGCCAGCCACAGAGAGTAGCCTGTATCCTTTTCATGACTCCATTCACATCCTACCTTGATTTCTACGATTTTGCATGTAAATACCCGAATTGGTATTTCTTCTACCACACGACTATTATCTCCTTCATTTAAATAAAGAAGGTAATTATGAGTAACTGATTTTTCTAGAACACAGCAAAGCTGCCTGGGTTAATATTCTGCTTTCTGTCCTCAAATGAGAACTTGCCTTTACTGAAGTGGAATTTGGTTCAAAACCCAGGGGAGTCTGAGGTTTATAACTATTTCTTTCATAGCAACACATGGATTGCCAGTGGAAGTTCCCCCCAAATAGTGCTATGAGCTGAAGTAGCAAAAGGATTATGGCAAAGGAAAAACTCCGCTTCTTTTCAACTCCAGCGGGCTCCCTCCAGCAAGGAGAATGTCACTGGCATGGTGCCTGCTGTAGGAATCAAGGGTCAAGGGAAAAGTCAAGGCAGAATCATCTTGCATCTGGTATGAGTTGTTCCTCTTCCACTAAGTTCTATTTCTTCAGTTAAATAAACTAGAATTTCAACAAGCACTTAAGAAAGGCCTTTCTAGCAATTCTTAGCCCATTGGCATAGCTGTAGAAATTAACATTAACTTTGTATTTCTTATTTACCAAGAAATCACATATGAACTACTTTGGGCAAATCTTGGGACATTATCACCTCCATTTTAATGGATTAGAAATAAACAAAAATCCAAGTGACTGGGTCACCTAACCAAGATCATGAAGCAGGTAAGGTAGGAGGGAACCCACATCTTTATGCCTTCCCAGACCAGCTATTTCTTTGGAAAGTTGCCTCTAGATATCCATTTGCTAAAACTCAAAGTGGTTATGTTTGTTATGTTTATTTGTAGCAAAAAACTGCAGTGGCAAAACAGTAGAGAAAATAACAATAAATAGAAAATAAGTCCCCTTACCTACCACTCAATATAATAGCCATTTTTATTTCTCTATGTTCCATTACAATTTCTATTCATATTTTTAAGCCTTTTTCATTCATACGGCTACAGTAACACAAAGACCCAATGTTCTTCTTCCCTCACTTCTTACACTCTAAAGACTTTGTTTACAACATGGATCTTGCCATCACTGTCTTTAATAGCTACAAAGCAATCTACCAGGTAATCACACTAATTTCCATTTCTTAGGCAGATGAGTTGTGCCAAGTTTTGCTATAGTAAATAATGCTGTAATGAACATCTTTGTGCAAATGACTCCAGTTTTTCTTGTCTCATATTTTCTTGGAACCAACTGCCAGAAATGGGATCTGTCAATGAATACGAACAAGTTAACGATTCTTGGAGTAGAATTAGGAAGCGGAGGGTCGTTGGGGAGGGGGGAGCATCTGGGAGTAGAGTATAACACAGATGTTATCAAGAACTTTTGGAGGGCCTCTGGGCTATTCAGGTGGGTAAGGCAGGTAGAGGTTTCCATTTGGAACTCAGGTGAGAGCTTCAGGATACATCAGACTCATTCAATGTTTGCTTTCTAATTAATTACCTATCCATAAAGATTCTCCAGAGACAGAATAATTGCTATGAAACAGAGGTGGACAATATTTTCTCAGTGTGATTTGAAGCAAATCTTAAGGGACAACTTCAGATTGCCTCTATTATAGCCTGCCATTTGGTCAGAGAAGGAAATTAAGCAGATTAGTCAAGCTAGATGCTTTTCTTTACAAAGCCATGAAGGTTATTACTCAAGGCCTTGTTATCTCAAAGGTGTTTGCAAATTGATTTTTTGATAATTTGTTCCAGGTAGAGAAGTAAAGTTGGCAGGCAGATAATTTCTGAGCTCATCCTTTGTGCATTTTAAATATATAGACCTTTTGATCACCATTGTCAACTCTCCAGAGTCCCTATCAATCTCCAGTGAGACCCCAAGGGTGATATTTTGTAGCTCTGTGATAACTCTGCTCAACTCCTTAATATAATCATTCAGAGACTGGCCCTGGACAGAATTAAGAGGAGCAGACTTCAATACTTTGGGGCTTGAGCCAATCGACTTTCCTCCATGGTTTTTGCTCTGTTTCAGGCATTAGCAGTAAATTGCTAACCACCCAAAAGAAAATCAAGTATCAATCTTTCCAAATGTTTAGTCTCTTTTCACATATTTCTGATGGTACGTACAATATAGTAACAAACTTTCCCTCGAGTAAATAGATGTCTCCATTTCAAATGACTTAATAGTGCACATGTCCCTCTGCAGACAAGCCAATACAATTATCTCTCCCTCTGTCCCCTCGAAAAAATCATGAAGTATATCACAGTGCTTCCTGTACCTGGTTCTAAACAGTCATCAGATTATTTTATTTTCTCTTTTGTTAGTAATCCAATTATAATTGAGGTTCTTTTTTAAAATTTAAATGCAAGTTAGTTAACATATAGTTTAGTAATGGTTTCAGGAGGTTTTAGTGATTCATCACTTACATATAAAACCCAGTGCTCATCCCAAAAAGCACTCTCCTTAATGCCTATCATCCATTTAGCCCATCCCCCATGCACCTCCCCTCCAGCAACCTTCAGTTTGTTCTCTGTATTTAAGAGTCTCTTACGGTTTGCCTCCCTGTTTTTATCTTATTTTTCCTTCCCTTCCCCTATATTCATCTGTTTTGTTTCTTGAATTCCACATATGAGTGAAGCCCTATGATATCTTTCTTTGTCTGACTTATTTCACTTAGCATAATACACTCTAGTTCCATCCATGTTGTTGCAAATGGCAAGATTTCATTCTTTTTGATCACTGAGTAATATTCCAGTGTGTGTGTGTGTGTGTGTGTGTGTACACATCTTCTTTATCCATTCATCAATCAATGGACATTTGGGCTCTTTCCATACTTTGACTACTGTCGATGCTGCTGCTATAAACATTGGGATGCATATGCCCCTTCGAATCAGCATTTTTGTATCCTTTGGATAAATATGTAGTAGTGCAATTGCAGGGTCGTGGGGGTAGTTCTACTTTTAATTTTCTGAGGAACCTCCATATTGTTTTCCAGAGTGGCTGCACCAGTTTGCATTCCCACCAGCAGGGCAAAAGCATTCCCCTTTCTCTGCATCCTCACCAACATCTGTTGTTAATGTTAGCCATTCTGACAGGTGTAAGGTGGTATCTGGTTGTGGTTTTGATTTGTATTTCCCTGATGATGAGTGATGGTGAGTATCTTTTCATGTGTGTTAGCCATATGGAGGTCTTTTTCGGAAAAGTGTCTGTTCGTGACTCCTGCTCATTTCTTCACTGGATTATTTGTTTTTGGGTGTTGACTTTGATTAGTTCTTTATAAATTTTGGATTATTTATAAGTCACACATATGAGTGGTTCAAAGAGAAGTAGGGAGGAGACACATAATTTTGGGGGGGGGTAAGAAAGCACCTTCTTTTTTTAAAAGAACAGAAAGACCATGTTTGCCAGTTATCTCTGAGACAAACCATTCAAGCACACAATGCAGTAAATCTGAGGCCATCTAACCCAACAACTAGAGTCATCAGAAAGGAAAGCAAGGCCCGGGAGGGCTCATGGCCTGTTTACTAGAAGGTGGGGGTGGAGAATGATAACTTCGACCCTAGCAACATTCCCACTCCTCTCTTTTCCTTCTTGTACTTCAGATGTTTAAGTAATTCACCAGAAGGATCCTTCAAGGGAGTCTATACAAGTAGTTTTTAACTTTTGAGGACACATAGGCCCTTGCAAAGATCTAGTGAGAAATTTCAGACTCTCTTCCCAGGAAAATGCACACAAGCCCACCATTTCAGGAATTCATGAACACTTCTGAAGCCTATACATGAGCCCCTGAAGAGGCTCTGCTGAGAATAAAGGAAAAGCACAGAGATCCTGCTGATGGACCACATGCTCATAATAGTTTATACTCCTTTGAGACCCTGAAGCCACCCTTTGTTGCAGGGGCTAGAAACTGGGAGTACAATCAGTAAGGAAATGGAACTTGATGTAAAGTTCACAGATCTAGTGCTTCCAGGCTACCAGGGCCCCAAACATCTGGGTGAAAATAAACATTCTAAGATTTCCACCAGATAATGTGACATAAACATGTAAGTCCCTCATGGCCATGACCTGACCAACACATTCATAGATTTAACATTTGGGCTAAAATATGTTATGGATAAAGACATGACCCTACCCATGAGATGCTATATCCTAAGTAGAAATCTTCTACAAAGGCTGTGTTAGTAGTCTGGGTTGCTATTACAAAATATCAAAGGCTGGGTGGCTTAAACAACAGACCTTTATTTCCTATAGTTCTGTAGGCTAGGAAGACCAAGGTCAAGGTGCCAGATAACTCAGTTCATGGTGGGAACCCTCTTCTTGGTTTGCAGACTATCTCCTTGTTATGTCCTCCCATGGCGGGGGAGGGAGAGAGGGAGAGAGAGGGAGAGAGAGGGAGAGAGAGGGAGAGAGAGGGAGAGAGAGGGAGAGAGAGAGAGAGAGATCAATTGATCGATCTCTGGTCTCTTCCTCCTCTTATAAGGGCCTTATCCCATAATGGGAGCTCTACCTACATGACTTCATCTAAATCTAATTACCTCCCAAAGGCTCCCACCTTCTTAATACCATAACATCCAGGGTTAGGACTTCAACATATGAATTTGGAAAGGGCAGGGGGCACACAATGATGCATTCCATAAGAGGCTTTGTTTTTAAATTCATCCTTCTCTTCTTGAAGGGCTTTATCTGTCATGGTCGTGAGATGAACAACCTTACAGAACTCTCTGTGAAAGAAACCCCAACCAGTATGTACCCTCTGCTTCTCATCTGCAAGAGCACTGAACATATGTATTTTAGTGGTAGAGAGAAATGCAGGATCTCCAGACCCATGGAATGAGAGCATAAGGCAGTCAATTAAAGCATCCATGTCAATAAAATGGAAAGAAGGTCATGATGGGGGTGGTAGAGGCAGCTAATGAGGTCTATGAAGGGACCTAACCTGGTGCAGAGGGAAGTTCTTGCAGAGAGAGAGCTCGTGACCCGTGGGCCTAAAATTCATGTTACATTTGTGAGCAAAGAGAGACTGTCTTGGAGGTCCTGTCGATCTGAGTTGTTTGGGAAGGTACCACACAGGCCCAGACTGGTAAGCAATTAAAACTAGGTGCTCAGAACACTCATGCATTCACTCATCCTACAAACACATAACACCTGCTATTGGTCACACGCTCTTCTGGGCACCGAGGATTCAGCGGTAAACAGAACAGACAAATCTTGGCTGCCAGAAGTTCATATTCTAGCTTTCACTCGAGGACTGACAGAGGAGTAAGAAGAAAAAAAGGTAATTCAGAAGCTGAGGAGAAGGAGGAGGAAACTGGAGGAGAATCCCAGGTGCATGCTTCTGGATCAACCAAATGATGTGCTTCTGTACAACAGAATACCATACAGCAAGGAAAAAGGAACAAACTACTGACACACATAACATGGGTGAATCCCAAAATTACATTAGGAAGAAGGAGGAGAAAAGAAGAATGTATGATGATTGCATTTATATGAAAAGTTCAAGAAGAGGGAACACTGACCTATGATGATAAAAGAATTACAGTTACCTACGGGAGCAGGTGCTCACTGGGATAAGGCACAAAAGAACTTTCTGGAGTGCTGAAATGCACTGCAGGCTGATTTCGGTGATTAAATAATAAAATAAGAATGGTGTTCCCTCTGATTGAGGTGGCTTCCTGGAAGGGAACTTGAGAAAACTTTCCAGGGTAATAAAAATTTCTGTATCTTGACTAGGGTTGTAGAAGACTCAAACTGCACTTAAAGTATTTTGCTATATATCAATGGTATGTTTTTAGAAAGTTTAAGGAAAATAAAGAAACAAAAATATGGTTTGTCTGTGACCCAGCAGGTGGGAAGAATGCCACTAAATTTTACCAAGAGTTGAACCCCAGAATATCTGGATGAAAGGAGTCTTTAATCATTTATCTCCAAATAATTTTATCAGCATCATCAGATGCTTGAATCCCTATTATTTTTTAAGGCAAAAGGTTGTTCCTGAACACACCAGTTCTCATCCATGAGGCTTTTCACATATGAAACCACCACCCCCTCTATCTGATCCTGCACCATCAACTTTGGCAGCTAGGAACAAGTGTTTCACATTTAGTGGCCTTTGTCTGCTGACAAAGTCTGGAACCAAATCCAGAGGGACAAAGTCTGGCCTCCTGGGAGTTAAGCTGGGAGATGGCACTGGCCCCTTCCAAACAGGCATCAAAACACTTCAAGGACAAGACTCTCTGGGCCACCCACACATAAGTCCTGGGCAGCAACTGCCCTGCACCTGCCAAGGCTCTCGTTCAACACACAGGTGGTGAGGTAGCCCCTTAACGTAATTCTGCCTCGTCCTCAGGCAGCAATCTCCAGACCAATTTTGTCTTTCTTTTTCCTGCTGTGAGCACTTGTAATAGTTTGACTCTCCAGAAATTCCTACGGAGAGCAAAAGTGCTTCAAATAGCTAGAGAGCAAGCTTGGTGCGTATGCATTGTCTGCTCCAGACAGAAATCAAACCTTTGGAGAAAAACTGAATGCTGCTAGGATGTGAGGTGATCCTCGACATGTTTAAGGTGGATATGACCTGGCCTCTGACACTTTCCACCACCCTCTGCCCCAGCTGATCACCTTTCTAACTGCATCGCTATTTACTGACTCATGAAAGTCTGCAGGAGCGCCCCCAGCCCATCCTACCCACCAACATACACACATCCCCTCATAGTACTTTATCATTCCCACCTCAACACTTGTGCACAGGCCAGTTTTCCCGGTTAGGACATCTCTCCTTTTACTTTTAACCCAACCAGCCCATTTCTCTTTTTAATTCTGCTTCATAACTACTCAGCTGTACGACCACAGGGCACACAGTGGATACTCAAAGCATCCAGCTCGTTAGGTATTCTGCTGACAAGCATGCAACACTGTTTCATACAATAATGAAGTAAGGATCAAAAAGAAAAAGGGAGATTAGCTGGGTATGAGGGTCCAATTCTTTCTCTGACCTGCCTTTACCACCAACCAGCTCTGTGACCCTGGACAGACCACTCCATCTTCGAGACTCACAACATTTTCATCTTTAGAATTAAAGATTGTTTTACAATTCTAATTAGAAAAGTATCTAAAGTCTCTACCAGGGACTATAGGGATTCTATGTGCATATGTTCACTTACTCTAACCTGTGACCTGTCAACCAGAGAGCCCACCTTCTCCTTCCATGGCATGGACTCCCTGAGCAGAACAGACAAACAAGTGGACATAGCACTAACTTAAGAGAACTTTGCCTACCAAAATTAGTCTCTGTGCCCTACCCTAACATACAGTCAATAATATTTGATGTCTTATGCAAAAGAAAGTATTTGATAAGTTTCCCCAAAATAAGAGTTTGGGGGGCCACAAAAAGATGAAAAAGAGCAAGAAGGAGAATGTTACAGAGAACAATGGATGGACATTCACACTAAGGATTGGAAGTGTTTGGGAAGAAGACACCAAATAAGTGGAACAGAACAATAATTGAAGACAGAGCTAAAGAAAATTTCTTTGAAATAAATGAAGGGCTGAGTTTGCAGAGTATGAAGAACATAGTGGGCTCCTGGCAAAATCAATGATGAGACTCAAAATTAAGCACAAACTGGTAATACGTTGAAATACAAGACTAAAGAAAAGTTCCCGCAAGCATCTAGAGACAAACAGATCTCCATCAAAGCCAAAAAAAAAAAAAAAAAAAAAAAAAAAAAAAATCCATTCTCAGACTTCAGCATTTCAATTTGAGACNATACGTTGAAATACAAGACTAAAGAAAAGTTCCCAAAAAAATAAAAAAAAAAAAAGATCACAAAAAAAAAAAAAAAAAAAAAAAAAAAAAAAAGACTAAACAATCCATTCTCAGACTTCAGCATTTCAATTTGAGACATTGCGACATAATGGCGAAGTTGGTGAAAATAGTAGTAATACTCCCAAATGACTGTAGTGGCAGCTAATGTGTACTGCAAAATTTTATGCACCTGTCACTGTTTTTAGTAACTTAGAATATTAACTCACAATCTTCATAGCGACTCTATGGGTAGATAGTATTATGATTCACATTTTTCTTAAAAGAAGAAAGATGCAGATTAACTTGCCCAATGTCCAACAACTAGTAATTCAAGAAGGCAGGACTGGGGCACCGGCAGCCTTATGGTGGGGGCGGAGGGAGAGGTCTTCCAACCGTAATAACATAATACACACACAGGTTTTAAGAGGATGTTTCATGACCCAAGAATTTTACAGCCAGTTAAGTTGTAGTACATTTGCACAACTAACAGAAAGACCCTCTCAGACTCTTGCTAAAAAATGCAAGAAATATAATGTCTACTTGCTCTTCCTTAGAGAAAAGATCACTTGAAGACAGACTCCAATTCATCTTGAGATAAATCAAAATCGTAACTCTAGGATGGGAGAATTCAGATACTAAAAAGATTTATCTTTTGGACACATGAAATTTCTCTGAAATAGTCTCTCATTCTTCCCCTTCTCCAGGTGACTCACCTTCCCTTGTCCTTCAAGATTTAGGTCTCCTCTGGGATGTCCTCCTGGATCTCACCTCAAAGCTGTGCTCTCTGTGCTCTGTGGGTGTGTTAGCCCAGGGTCCCAAGAAAGAAAGCTTGAGACAAAGATTCTGTGCAAGTGATTGACTGGAGGAGTTTTTAGAAGGAGGGGGAAGGTCAGGAAGCCAAACATAGATGGAGCTGGGAGCTCTGGATCATTAAGGGCACAGCCCCACTTGTCCCTCATTGAGGCCAGGGTATCAGCCATTTGCACCCTTGTGCCGCTAACTGTGTACAGGCTGCTCTGGGGGTGCAGGCACTGCCCATCAGCCAAGCAGCTCCTGTGTGGCTGAAGACAGCCACCCTGGAAAGGGTGCAGTTGTTTCCTAGGACTTCTCTAACTAGGTCCTACAATCTGGGTGGCTTAAACCAATGGAAATTTATGGTCTCACAGTTGTATAAGTGAGAAGTCTGAAATCAAAGTGCCAACGGGGACATGCTCCCTCCGAAACTTCCAGGGCAGAATGCTTCCTTGCCTCTTCCAGCTTTTGTGTTTGCTAGCAGTCCTTGAATTTCCTTGGCTTATAGATGTGTCACTCTAATTTCTGTTTGTGTCTTCACATGGCCTTCTTCCCCATGTGACTGTGTCTCTATGTCCAAATTTCCCTTTTCTGATGAGGACTCCAATCTTATTGGATGAGCACCCACCCTCTACTCTAGTACTCTAGTCTAGTACTCTACTCCTCATACTCTAGTAGGACCTCATTTTAGCTTAATAAACCTGCAGAGACCCTCCTTATTTCCAAATGTGGTCACATTCTGAGGCACTAGGAGACACATGAATTGGGGGGGGGAGGCGATCAATATTCAGTACGAGGGGCAACTGTGAGCCTTTAGCCACACCCATGGGCCACTAGGGAATGGGTGCCTTGTCCCGGAGAAGGAGATGTGGATCAGGCACCAGTAGCATTTTCTGTAGTACACACACCCCTCAGTGCCCCTGGGTACAAATTCATCACAGAATTTGTACAGCACATGTAGACTACTTGCTGATGGATCTGTCTCAAGGGCACAGTTTCACCTACGTCCCCAGATCCTATCACAGCACCTGCTCTATGGTGGGCTCGATCCTGGAGTCACAGTACTCCAGCAGTTTTCCCTCCCCGGCCTGGAGGGCCATCCACGGGCATTTGCTCTTCCCTTTTCTTGCATAAGTTTTGCTAGTTATTAGGATTCTAAGCAATTATTTTCTACGGCTCAGCTACCTTTTAGCCAAATGCGGCTGATTCTGGTGGCACCCAGACAAAGTTCTCTTGAGTTATCAGAGTTCACTTGTAGTTTCAGTGCATAATACCACCATGCACTGATGACTTCCTACCTCCAGCACCTACATCTTCCTGGACAGTAGCTTTCTATAGCTGCAAGAGTTTGATGGTCCCACCGGAGGGTAGACTGGGCATGCCAGGGTGTTACCAGTCCCAGAAACAACATTTTCTCAATGAGGAATAGAAGGTGGTGGATGAACACCCCAGTTTCCTTGACCCTTGGTGAAACAATGGGCCTGCTCTACTCAGTCTTTCTTTCTTTCTTTCTTTCTTTTTTTTTTGAGAGTGGAGGATAGTCAGAGAAGGAAGGAAAGAAAGAGAATCCCAAGCAGGCTCTGCACTCAGAGCAGCAAGCCCGATGTGGGGCGTGAACTCATGAACTGTAAGACCATGACCTGAGCCGAAGTCAGATGCTCAAGTGACTGAGCCACCCAGATGCTCCTAATTCAGTCTTTTAAGAGATCCCTAGCAGGACTGAGCATCAAATACCTCCCAGAACTACCAGCTCATTCATGCATCCTTTAGGGGAAGCCTTCCTTCCTTTCCTGCCTCACTTACTCTCCCCTGTTACCAGTGTACTCTTCCATTTCCAAATTACTTGTCATAGGGTATGGTTTTGGAGAAATCCAAAGTAAGGCATTATGAAAACCAGAGCAAGTTACTGCTCTGTGACTCAGTTTTCTCATCTGTATTATGGGGGTAATAACAACACCTCCCTCATGTGGGTTGCCATGAGGATAACATAAGGTATTATAATCAATAGTCTTAGCCAGTGCCAGCACACTGCAAATGCACCATGTCTTACTATCATCTCCCTCCTCCCAACCAGCAGCTGGTGGGAAACTTAGTTGGTGTCCTCATTTTGTGCCCCCCATAGAGAGACACAAAGATTCTATTACATGTATTCCCTTTCCTGTGTCAGGATAAAGAGGAGCTGCAGTAATGTCAGAGTGTGTGTACTCCTGCCAACATTTCCACAAGCAAATACATTTAAGAGATCAGCCTCGGTCTACTTAACACAGTCATGTTGCAACCAATGAAGTCATTTAAAAATGCATAATTCAATAGCAACTTAGCACCAGGCAAGATTTCATGATCTCTAACACTCTGTCTGCACCCTGCTCCTCTTCCCCCCCACCCAGTGTCTTGATATTTCTGAGGTTACTCTTTGCTGGGCCACTTCCCAAAATTAAGAACAGAGTAATCATTCTAGAAGAGCCTTTCTTTCCTTGTCTACTAATCAAGAGTATCTCCCTGAAGGAGGAGTCTAGGAGAGCCAAAGTTCTAAACCTTTGGAATTAGAGGCTACATCACAGAAGCACCTTGTCACAGAACAGCACAGGTCCATAATCAGGCACCATTTGACTCCCCTGCCCAGCAGCCCACCTATGGAGAACTGGGGGGAAGGAACTCAGGCCTTAGCCAGTGTGGATCTCTGAGTTCCAGAGATATCCAAGTCAGTAACACGTGTGGGATGCAGAGAGAGCTATTACTATTCCATGGGATAAGGGCAAATGCTCTCTCAGCACCATGTGCTAGCTCTACCCCAGGATTTACACATATGAACTCATTTATTCCTCCTGTCACACTCTGAGGCAAGTACTATCATAGTAGCCATTTTACAGATGAGGAAACCAAAGAAATGTGCTAGTTACTTACCGCCAGTCCTTTGGCTTCACACCCGCCCTGTTGTAATGGGCTCTGTGGTTCTGGAGTAGGGATTCTACAAACTGTGCTTTGGGTTCCCTGGTTAGCTTGGGCTCAAGCCCTCCCAGCAGGAGGCTATATGTGGAGGCTAGAAAGGCAGAAGAGGGAAGATGATGCTCTGAAATCTCCCATCTGCCCCTACAGATAAGGTATCATCTGCAGGCGGCCCTCCCCTCTTTGGAGGACTGAGGATCCCCCAGCAAGGCCCTTCCTCCACACTCCTATTCCCTTGTGTTACCATAGTCCCAGGTGTGATAGATGCTTCCTGTAATTCCTGGCCACCTTAGTGTCCCAACGTTTGATCTGGCAACCTCCCAACACGTGTGCGATTGCCTTCAGTAAAACTCTCTGTCTGAAATACCTACTATGGCTTGGGGTTTCCTTCCCAGATCCTCACTGACAGAGGAAGATATTATAATTATCTCCGCCTTGCAGGTAAGGACACAAAGGCACAGAGGCTGCGTAAGCTGCCCAAGGTCCTGCAGCCAGGATAGCACTGGGATACCTGGGATGCCCCATTCGGGTCTGGGACTTTTAACAATTGCACTGAACTGCCCCACTGTTCTAGCACCCAGGGTAGCCAAAGAGTGAGGCGGGCAAATGTGGAGCCAGGGGGAGAGGGAGGCGGGCAGATGAGAGCCAGGGAGATAAGGCTGTTTTTGTGTTTGATGAACAAGTACTGAGGGCTGGCTCTGTGTTCCAAAGATAGTGAGTCAAAGCAACTGTCTCTACCCTGGAGGAACCTAAGGGACTAGGGAATGAAACAAATGCAGGAATCAATACGCTGCAGGATAAAGTGAAAAAGGCTGGACAGTGGCAGGCCAGGGTCTTCTTGACACAGAGAGGAGAGTGGTACACAGCAAAGTGGCCCTGAGAAGATGTCCATGTCCAGGGGGGCGCCTGGGTGGCTCAGTAAGTCAGGCATCCAACTCTTGGTTTCGGCTCAAGTCATGATCTCAGTTTGGGAGTTTGAGCCCTGCATCAGGTTCTATGCTGACAGCATAGAGCCTGCCTGAGATTCTCTCTCTCTCTCCTTCTCTTTCTGCCCCTCCTTTGCTCTGTCTCTCAAAATAAATAAACTTAATTTTTTTTTTTTAAAAAGAGGTCTACATCCTACTCACCAGAACTTTACAAGGCAAAAATGACTTTGAAGATGTGATAGTATTAAGGACCTCGAATAGGGACAGTATCCTGGAATATCAAGGTGAGCCTGATGCAGTCAGAAGGCTCCTTATAGGTTAAAGAGGCGGGCAGAAGAATCAGAGTCAGAAAGGGGTAGGAAAATGCTGAACAGGTAGTTCTGAACACGGAGGAAGGGGCTGCTAGCGAGGAATGCCAAGTAGCCTCTGCAAAAGGCAAGGGAACAGTCTCTCCCTTGGAGCCTGAAGAAATGCAGCCCTGTTGACCCATGTAGACTTCTGAGCTCCATATTTGTAAGATAATGAATTTTCATGTTTCAAGCCACTGAGTGTGTGGTAATTAGTTATAGCAGCCCTAGGGAAGTAGAGGAGGGAATGAGATGGAGGAAATGAGAGAAGGCTTCCTGGAGACATCAGATCATGAAGTCATGAAAGAAGAAGAGAGGCTAATTGGCATCTGGGAAGGAAAGGCCCTCACAGAGATGAGAAGAGACTGGGTCATTTGGGAATAGCATCGCCTGATGAAACACAGATGAGGGTGGAGGGAATGGCAAAAAGGCAACTGGAGAGGTCAATGGGGACCAGATAAGCAAGGGTTTTCCTAAGGAGCCTGGGAGACGATGTAAGCAGGGATGTGACATGGACACCTGTTCTTTCTGGACAACTCCTCAGTGCAGGGTGAAGAATGGATCCGAAGGAGAGACATCAGAGTCAGGGGACACCATGTCCATCACTGAGAGACAAGTGATAGATGTCTGGGCCATGGTAATGGCCATGGGGCTGGAGAGGCAGAGACCTAGACACAGGTTTAGGCAACTAGCCAGGACTTGGTCACTGACTGGTCATTGAAAAGGTAGCAAGGAACCAGTATTAGCACAAGACTAGGATTCAACAGGGGCGCCTGGGTGGCTTAGTCGGTTAAGCATCCGACTTTCGCTTAGGTCATGATCTCGCGGTTTGTGGGTTCGAGCCCCGCGTCGGGCTCTGTGCTGACTGCCAGCTCAGAGCCTGGAGCCTGTTTCAGTCTGTGACTCCCTCTCTCTTTGACCCTCCCCTGCTCACGCTGTCTCTCTCTCTCTCTCCTAGAAATAAATAAAAACATTAAAAAAAAAAAAAGACTAGGATTCAACAGGTCAGGTGAGTCCTGGGCACATGCATGCCTGTGGAGCCACAGTCTTGTCCTGACCTCCACGATGCCTCCTGGTCTACAAAGCACTGTCTACTTTAGGCTCCCTGCCCAGCATCCCAGAGTACTATATGGCTTCTGCATATGAGGCCCAATACTCTGGACTCCATCCCTTTGTGTTTTCATATTCATTTTCACTTACAATGGGCAGTGAGACAGAGTTTGGCTTATAACCTCTATCACTTAATTTTACAACTTTGGGAAGTTAATTAATTTCCCCTGAACCTCAGTTTCTTCATGTGTAAAATCCAGGGTAACAGATCATATCTCACTGGGTCCTTGGGAATACCAAACGCAAATCTCTGAAACATGACAGGCCCCAAATAAATGTGAGTTATTCCCTTCTCCCATCCCTAAGGGCCTCCCACCCTCGTCTCTCTGCCATCCCACAGCCCCCTCCATTAAGGGCTATTCCACCATTTCTCAAGCCTCTGCGATCTCCACTCTAAGCATCTGAGCAGCACTTGGGCATCTGGGGCTCATGTAGCACATGCGATGAAATCAATTTCAGCTTTATGCATGAGGGAGCTGCTAATCTCCCACTGGGACAGGCAGCTCACACTCAACAAGCACCAGGGGGAAAGCATGGCAGTAGTCTTAACAGAACACATCTGAGAAAAGCTGGAGTAGAGGGAAAGGGGGTGGTGGGGAGGGAAGGAGGGAGGGAAGAAATACGCAAATCAGGGCAACTTGAGTCCAGGCAGCTCCATCAGTTGCTATGCTACCAGCCACAGTGAGAGAGCAAAGGAAGGGGGCTAGGGCCTTAGCAATATTGTTATTTTGCAAATTTCTCTCCTCTGAACATCCCCGTGTGCCCAGGGGGGGGATGTCTGACTCCTATCTAACCTGCCCAAATGGCCGAAGTGACTATGAACACCTACTGCTCTCAGGTGTCAGGAAAAGGAGTCCAGATGGATTAAAAGGAGAGACTTACCCACAACAGCCTGCGCAGCGTGTGGGGGGAGTTGAAGAGATGAATTCCCCCTTCATGGAAAGGAACTGAAAAAGTGGCTTCATCCAATCCACCCACCTCTAGCCCCCATATGGCTCCTTCTGTGTTCTTCCATACCCAGTGCAAGGACAGAGTTAGTGTGAGCAGGCCTAAACAGCAGCCCTTTGGGAAAGGGCTCTGGAGCAACAGAACACAACAAGGTCTCATAGACCACGGGCCACCATCATCATCCCCAGAAGCCACAATCCTAACTCAGGCAGGCAGACACTAGGCTCTGAGGACAGAACTGGTGGCTTCATGTTGGCATGCATCATCAGCCATTACAACTGGGTACTTTTGTGGCAGAGAGAGAATATACAAAGAGAGAAAGAGGGCAAATTTATTGGTTATCACATTTCAGGCACTATTCTAGATATTTCGAACATCTTCATCATGTATTTCTTAAGCAGAGACAGAGGGAACCCCCCAAAAAAATACAGAGCAACCTCTGAGGGGATCTACAAAGTGACAGAGTTTTTAGATAGACTGCCTTCCCAGAACAAAATTCAACTTGAAGACAGAAAGTATAATAAGCTTGAATATTTACACGCATAAATGGTTCCATGGGAATACCACCTTTACACAAAGTCTTCTCACAGAAAACAGAAGAAATACTTCTAAACTCATTTTACAAGTCTATGATAATGGTCACGCCAAGACCTTACAAGGATATCACAAGGAAAGAAACTTTCAGTCCAATCTCTCATAAACACAGAGATAAAAATCCTACACATTATCAAACGAAATCCAGTGATACATAAAATGAGTAATAGATCATGACCACACTGGGTTCATTCCAAAACTAAAAGATCAGTTTAATATTAGAAAATTAATCAGTAATAAGGAACTCACCAAACTCCACAGCCTAAAATCAAATAATCCAGTGAAGAAATGGGCAGAAGTCATGAACAGACACTTCTCCAAAGAAAACATCCAGATGGACAACAGACAACATGAAACGATGCTCAGCATCCCTCCTCACCAGGGAAATACAAGTCAAAACCCCACGGAGATACCACCTCATCCCGGTCAGAGTGGCTAAAATGAACAAATCAGAGGACTCTAGATGCTGGCGAGGATGTGGAGAAACAGGCACCCTCCTACACTGTTGGTGGGAATGTAAACTGGTACAGCCCCTCTGGAAAAAAGTGTGGAGGTTCCTCAAAAAATTAACAATAGAACTCCCCTATGACCCAGCACTAGCACTGCTAGGAATTCACCCAAGGGATACAGAAATGCTGATGCATAGGGGCACATGTACCCCAATGTTCATAGCAGCACTCTCAACAATAGCCAAAACATGGAAAGAGCCTAAGTGTCCATCAACGGACAAATGGATCAAGAAGATGTGGTTTATCTATACGATGGAATACTACATGGCAAAGAGAAAGAATGAAATCTGGTCATGTGTAGCAACATGGATGGAACTTGAAGGTGTTATGCTGAGTGAAATAAGTCAGGCAGGGAAGAAGTTACCATATGTTTGCACATTTAAGAGGATTAGGAGGAACTTAATGGAGGACCATGGGGGAGAAGAAGGGGGAAAATAGTGGGGGAGAGGGAGGGAGGCAAACCGTGAGAGACTCTTGAATGCTGAGAACTGAGGACTGATGGGGGTGGGGGAAAGGGGAAAGGGGGTGATGGGGATGGAGGAGGGCACTTGTGCGGATGAGCACTGGGTGTTATATGGAAACCAACTTGACAATAAACTGTTAAAAAGAAGAAAAAAAGAGAAAAAAGAAAATCAGTATAACTCATCACATTAACAGACTAAATGATAAAAATCAAGTAATAATCTCAACAGATGCCAAGGAAGCATTGACAAAAGTCAGTATATATCCATGATAAGACTCGTAATGAACTAAGAACAGAAAGCAAGTTCTTTAACCTGGTAACATAGTCAAAACATAGCCAACATCACAATCAATGGTAAAATACTGATTTCCCCAATTTTACTGGATGTTTGAACTACTGCAAAGGGGCAAAAAAAGACATAAAAGATACAAGGATTGGAATGGAAGTAATGAAGTTTTCATTATTCATAGTCTATGTGATTGTGTATGGTGAAAATCACAAAGAATGTCAAATAATGATGAAAATCAAAAGCGAGTTTAACATACTTTCATATATTAAAGTCAATGTACTTTGCCGTATCATATACTAAATTTCAATCAACAAAAAGGAAAGAGCTTTAAATCATCCAGTGCATAATATGCATAAGCCTTTCTAACCCTGCTTCTACTTCTGCCCTCTTCAATCTATTCTCCACCCTGTAGCCCAACTGATCTTCCTAAAGTAACAACTACATTCCAGTATGTGGCCTCAAACACCACGAGTGAAGTGGCCCCTGCCTGTCTGTTCAGCTTCGTCTCCTGCCACTGCCCCTCTAGCTGCATAGGCTTGAGACAAACAGGTCTATTTTCAAATATTCCTAATATGTTGTGATCCTTTCTACCTCAGGGCCTTTGCCCACACTGTCTCCTCTTCTTCATGTTTCACCTAGTTCACTCTCAAACTTACTTCCTCCCCGACTTCCCCCATGCTCTCAGATATGCTTCTTTAGGTTGTATTTTGTGAGGCTGTTCATCCTGGTCTTCTCTGCTAGAATGAAAACACCATGAGGGCAGAGACCACTTCTATATTTCTATCTATTCACAGCAACTGCCTTGATCCTTAGCACACAGTAAATGCTTCATAAGTATTCATTCAATGAATGAATCAACGCAAAAGTCAGAGGATTGAGGCAATCTATTTTGTTTTGTCTCACTAAAGCTTGGAGTGAAGAATATTTTGAGAGTAGAGAGGGGCTTTAAGAATTGGTAGTTTGATATCATCAGGAAACCCAGCAGCATAAGAAGTCTTGAACAGAGCACTCTACCTCTGAAGAGAGGCTACTGATCCTTGCCCAGAAAGACCCTACTGGCTCGTGCTGAGAACTCAGCTTGTCACTTTTAACATAAGTGTTAATTCTTTTTAATTAAAACAATTTTGAGATAATTATAGATTTACACCAGTTCTAAGAAATAACAGATGCTGTGTATCTTTTACCCAGCTTCCCCAATGATAACTTTGTGCAAAACTATCATGCAAGAGTGAGGACCATGTTGCTTCCGAATATCCTAATCCCAGGTACACCAGCGGTTGGATAAACTGTGCTAGGCAAAGAACTTGCATCCAGATCAGGACTGAAGTACATTAATGTAGGTGATTTAGCTCAAGAAGTCTGATCATGGAGTCTGGCAAGATGGCTTCTCCCAGGAGCATGCCGAAAGACACACAGATGATGGTACAAATCCTAAAATATATGGGGATTACAGAATAGAAGCCAAAAATTAGGAATCAGAGGTTGGAGTTTGCCTTCTGATAGGGACCACAATTCCAGATAATGCAAAAATGTAATCAAGACATGCTAAGAAAGCTACGGTAGATGCATATGATGTAACACTGGCAATCCTGTGTCATGCTGATCAGTCTTTTACCTCCCTCCTCCCCCAAGAAGTTTTTTATTAGATATTGCAAGGCAAAGAAATCAAACTCCTTTGCTGTTAATCAAGCCATATTCAGGCCCTAGGTTATCACCTGATATATTCTGCCTGACTCCTCCAAACTACAGACTTAAGTGTTTACAAAAAAAAAAACAAAAACAAAAACAAAAAAAAACAAAAGGCATCTACCTCTGTGGGAAGAATAGCAGCCCTATGGTTAAGCGCTGGCTCACTTACTAGAGGCCCAAGTATTCCCACATTTGGCACACCAGCCCCACAAACCACATCTGTGTCAACTAAAGTAGGGACTCCAATATCCCTCACAGGGAAAAGTTCTACTTTACAGATGCCCACTTCACAGTCCCCACCTACAAAAGCATCAGTTCCTGCAGCATCCATGATTCACAATGTTCTGATTAATCAATCCATCATTAATTGGTCCAAAAACATGCTTATGACCACTAACATGGTGGCCATCACAAAATACCGCCAAGGAATCATCAAATGCACTGAAAAGAAAATGAGAAGATGATAACTTATGATAATTTGTAATGTAGCCTTGATGCTTGTAACATGTACATGTGGTCTTGAATCCACTGTACCGGTATTCAACATGCATGCTGGTGGCACATTCTCCAAGATAGATCACATACTGGGACATCAAACAGCCCTCAATAAATATAAAAGAATTGAGATCATACCATGCACACTGTCAGATCATAATGCTTTGAAACTTGAAATCAATTACAGGAAGAAGTCTGGAAAACCTCCAAAAACATGGAGGTTAAAGAACACCCTACTAAACAATGAATGGGCCGATCAGGCAATTAGAGATGAAATTAAAAAATATATGGAAACAAATGAAAATGAAAACACAACAATCCAAAATCTATGGGATGCAGCAAAGGCAGTCCTAAGAGGAAAGTACTTTGCTCTCCAGGCCTATTTCAAGAGATTAGAAAAAGCGCAAGTCCAGAATCTAACAGCTCACCTAAAGGAACTAGAGGCAGAGCAACAAGAACGCCCTAAACCCAGTAGAACAAGAGAAATAGTAAAAATTAGAGCAGAAATAAACAACATAGAGACCAAAGAAACAATTGAACAGATCCATGAAACCAAGAGTTGGTTTTTTGAAAAAATAAACAAAATTGACAAGCCTCTAGCCAGGCTTATCCAAAAGAAAAGAGAGAGCACCCAAATAGACAAAATTATGAATGAAAATGGACTTATTACAACCAACCCCTCAGAAATACAAGCAATTATCAGGGAATACTATGAAAAATTATATGCCAACAAATTGGACAACTTAGAAGAAATGGACAAATTCCTAAACACACACTCACTACCAAAATTCACACAGGGAGAAATAGAAAACCTGAACAGACCCATAATGAGTGAAGAAATCCAATCAGTGATCAAAAATCTCCAAACAAATAAGAGCCCTGGACCTGATGGCTTCCCTGGGGAATTCTACCAGACATTTAAAACAGAATTAATCCCAATTCTTCTCAAGCTATTCCAAAAAATAGAAATCGAAGGAAAACTCCTGGACTCATTTTATGAAGCCAGCATCACTCTGATTCCCAAGCCAGACAGAGATCCAGCAAAAAAAGAGAACTACAGGCCAATATCCTTGATGAATACGGATGCAAAAATTCTCAACAAGATCCTTGCAAATCGAATCCAGCAGCATATCAAAAGAATCATCCACCAAGATCAAGTGGGATTCATTCCTGGGTTACAGGGCTGGTTCAACATTCGCAAATCAATCAATGTGATACATCATATCAATAAAAGAAAAGATAAAAACCATATGATCCTGTCAATAGATGCAGAAAAAGCATTTGACAAAATACAGCATCCCTTCTTAATAAAGACTCTCGAGAAAGTTGGGATAGAAGGAACCTACTTAAACATCATCAAAGCCATCTATGAGAAGCCTTCAGCTAACATCATCCTCAACGGGGAAAAACTGAGAGCTTTCCCCCTGAGATCAGGAACACGACAGGGATGTCCACTCTCACCACTGTTGTTTAACATAGTGCTGGAAGTCCTAGCATCAGCCATCAGACAACAAAAGGAAATCAAAGGCATCAGAATTGGCAAAGAGGAAGTCAAACTTTCACTCTTCGCAGATGACATGATACTCTACATAGAAAACCCGACAGACTCCACCAGAAGCCTACTAGAACTGATCCAAGAATTCAGCCAAGTTGCAGGGTACAAAATCAACGTACAGAAATCGGTTGCATTTTTATACACCAATAATGAAGCAACAGAAAGAGAAATCAAGAAACTGATCCCATTCACAATTGCACAAAAAACCATAAAATACCTCGGAATAAACCTAACCAAGGATACAAGAGATCTGTATGATGAAAACTATAGAAAACTTATGAAGGAAATTGAAGAAGACACAAAGAAATGGAAAAACATTCCATGCTCATGGATAGGAAGAATAAATATAGTTAAGATGTCATTACTACCTAAAGCACTCTACACATTCAATGCAATTCCAATCAAAATTGCACCAGCATACTTCTCAAAACTAGAACAAACTATCCAAAAATTTGTATGGAACCACAAAAGACCCCGAATAGCCAAAGTAATACTGAAAAATAAAACCAAAACGGGAGGTATCACCATCCCAGACTTCAGCCTCTACTACAAAGCTGTCATCCTCAAGACAGTATGGTATTGGCACAAAAACAGACACATAGACCAATGGAACAGAATTGAGAACTCAGAAGTGGACCCAAAAGTATACAGCCAACTGATCTTTGACAAAGCAGGAAAGAATATCCAATGGAAAAAAGACAGCCTTTTTAACAGATGGTGTTGGGAGAACTGGACAGCAACATGCAGAAGAATGAAACTAGATCATTTTCTCACACCATGCACAAAAATCAACTCAAAATGGATAAAGGACCTGAACGTGAGACAGGAAACTATCAACACCCTAGAGGAGAAAGCAGGAAACAACCTCCTTGACCTCCACCGCAGCAACTTCTTACTTGACACATCCCCAAAAGCAAGGGAATCAAGAGCAAAAATAAACTGTTGGGACCTCATCAAGATTAAAAGCTTCTGCACAGCCAAGGAAACAACCCAGAAAATTAATAGGCAACCAACGGAATGGGAAAAGATAGTTGCAAATGACATATCAGATAAAGGGTTAATATCCAGAATCTATAAGGAACTCACCAAACTACACGCCCGAAAAACAAACAACCCAGTGAAGAAATGGGCAGAAGACATGAACAGACACTTCTCCAAAGAGGACATCCAGATGGCCAACAGACACATGAAACGATGCTCAGCATCCCTCCTCATCAGGGAAATACAAATCAAAACCACACTGAGATACCACCTCACGCCAGTCAGAGTGGCTAAAATGAGCAAATCAGAGAACTCTAGATGCTGGCGAGGATGTGGAGAAACGGGCACCCTCCTACACTGTTGGTGGGAATGTAAACTGGTACAGCCCCTCTGGAAAACAGTGTGGAGGTTCCTCAGGAAACTAACAATAGAACTCCCTTATGACCCAGCAATAGCACTGCTAGGAATTTACCCAAGGGATACAGAAATGCTGAGGCATAGGAGCACATGTACCCCAATGTTCATAGCAGCACTCTCCACAATAGCTAAAACATGGAAAGAGCCTAAGTGTCCATCAACAGATGAATGGATCAAGAAGATGTGGTTTATCTATACCATGGAATACTACATGGCAATGAGAAACAATGAAATCTGGCCATGTGTAGCAACATGGATGGACCTTGAGGGTGTTATGCTGAGCGAAATAAGTCAGGCAGAGAAGGACAAATATCATATGTTTGCACGTATAGGAGGATTAGGAGGAACTTGACGGAGGAACAAGGGGGAGAAGAAGGGCGGAAATGGTGGGGGAAAGGGAGAGAGGCAAACCATGAGAGACTCTTGAATGCTGACAAAAACTGAGGACTGATGGATGTGGGGGGGAGGGGGGGATAGGCATGGAGGAGGACATTTGTGGGGATGAGCACTGGGTGTTATGTGGAAACTAATTTGTCAATAAACTATTTGTAAACATCAAAAATAAAAAAACATGCATTCTGGGTGTTTTCAAGTTGTGTGACAGAAAATCTAAATGATATTTAATGAGTAAATACAGTTATCCTTCCTGATTGAAATGTTGGATTTTCTTTAATAAAATTAGTAATGGTTTTTCATCAGCCTTTAAGTATAAAAAATAAAACTGTCATTCATCAAAAAAAAAATCTACAGTTCCAGAAAGGGAGGGAGCCAAACCATAAGATACTCTTAAATACTGAGAATCAACTGAGGGTTGATGGGAGTGGGGGACAGGGGAAAGTGGGTGATTGGCATTGAGGAGGGCACTTGTTGGGATGAGTACTGGGTATTATATGGAAGCCAAATTCACAATAAATTATATTTTTTAAAAAATCTATCATGCAACATCACAACCAGGATGCTGACATTGGTAAAGTCAAGACGGCACATTTCCACCACCACAAGGATCCCTCACCCTCCTCACTCCCCCACCCCAACCTCAACCCCAGGGAACCACTAATCCATTCTCCACTTCTAAAACTGACATTGAAAAAATGGCAATTATCTCTGGGGATTGGTGTTTTTTATTCAACATAATTCCCTGAAGACAGTTGCTCATAGCCATAATTTTTTGTGATTGTTGACTGGATTCCATGGTATGGATATACCTGTTTGTCTAACCATTCACCTGGTAGAAAACATCTGGGCTGTTTCTGGTTTTCAGCTACTACAGAATAAAATTGTTATGAACAATCATGACTGTATGGGTTTTGTGTGACTAGAAGTTTTCCTTTCTGCAGAATAGATACCCAGGAGTGCACCTGCAAGGGGCTGCCAATCTGCTATCCCATCTTCTGCACCCACCATCAATGAATAAGTGATCTGGGCTCTCTGCATCCTCACTAAAATTTGGTGCTATTATTTTGTTTTAGCCATTCTGGTATGTAGTGATCATCATCGTGGTTTTGATTTGCACTCCCCTATGGATTATTGCTATTCAACATCTTTTCATGTGCTTATCTGCTGTCTATATATCCTCTTTGGTGAAATGTCTGCTTATTAACTTTTACCTCTAACTGAATCGTTGGTTTCTCCTTGGTTGGTTTTCTTGTTGCTATTCTGCTATTGAGTGTTGAATTATAAGAATTCTTTATATATTCTAGATACTAGTCCTTTGTCACATTTGTGGTTTGCAGATTTTTCTTCCACTCTGTAGCTTGTCTTTTCATTCACTTCACGTGGGCTTTTGCAGATCAAAAGTTTTCATTTTGACGAGGTTCAATTTATCCATTTTCCCAGCTGTAGGTCGTGCCTTCTGTGTCACGTCCATGTTAATTTTTTACTTTTTACTCTACTCAAATTCATCAGTACTCAGAAATCATCTCAGGTTCCTGACAAAATTGTGTTCAATCAAACATTCAGTTGGCAAACACGTAACTATATTTGGTTCTATTTCTTGCCATAGTGTATTTTTCAGTAACGCAGAAATAGTGAAAAAAATGTCTGTTTTGTTATGCAAGTTTTAGTGGCACTCTTCATTTATTTTTTAGAAGCATAATACTTTTAAAATTATGTTTTCAATCAGGATGATGGATAGTTGCCTAAAAATGGGAAATAGGAAGCATATGCTCAAAACTATTAAAAAGATGTAAGACAGTAAAATTCAGAACCTACAACCTGAGAGGCATGTATCCAGCACGGCACTGTCCTTCAGAATCCATTCATTGGACTTGACAGAGAAGAGATGGTAGTGTTACCCCAAATTCAATCAGTTAAGCAGCTGTCAATCTGGGAAGTGTAAGATACACTTAGATGCTTAATATGTGACTTTTGTTATTGAAAAGCTCCATGGAAGAAATACTAAACCTCAGTATCTCCTGTTCCAGAAAATACTGAACAGCAAACGACCATCACTTTTTGGTGATGTTTGAAGATCCTAATTGCTGTAGGTAGTCTCTAAAACTTGGCACCCAACGCTTTACTCTTCTGATATCTACATCCTGTGTCACCCTGACCCTTTGAAAGTGGGATAGACCTCTTTTCACTTCTAACAGAGGACAGCAAATGTGATAGGATGCTGTTACTTCTGAGATTAGGTTACAGAAAGACTACCACCTTCTTTACCCTCTCCCTCTCTCCCTGCCCATCTCTCCACTCCTCCCCCTTCTCTCCTACCCTTCCCTTTCTCTCCTCCCCTCCTTTCCTTCTCTTCCCCTCCCTCCCACCCCTCCTCCCTCATCTTCCTTTCTCCCTTTCTTCCTCCCCCCAACCCCCCCCCGCCCGTTATGAGTTGTCTTTTTGGAGAGCCACAGATTCCCAAAGAAATGAAATCTTCAGCCAACAGCTAATGAGACTCTGAGGCCAACAGCCATGCGAGTGATCTTTTAAGAGGATCTTCTGAAGGCTGACCAACAGTCATGTGAACGAGGAACCTGGGAGATCTTCTCTCAGACTGGACTTAGGATGACTGCAGACTGTGAGAGCCCCGAAGCCAGAATTACCCAATCAAGTTGCACCATGACACCCCAGCCCATGCCTGCGAGACAATAAACCTTTGCTGGTTTAAGCCACTACACTTTGGGGTAATATGTGACTAATCCAACATACATAAATAATTAAATATTTGGAGGAATATCACCAGACTTTTTGTGACTAAAAAGGGAAAAGTCTTGGCAACAAGTTAATACAAATAGGCACAATCAAATGTACACACTCCATGCTTCAAGCTTCCTTTAAGATCAGTTTCAGATTCACCTTTGAAATTAAAGTGTACAAACCAGGCAGAGGACTGGGGAGGACTTGGCTGAATCTACTTGAGATAAAAATAAAAAGACACAGCCTACTTTTTACTAAAGAATGCCCTCAAAGGAGACATTTTAATGCACTTAAAAACGTGTTTGAACATTTGGTAAGCCCAGTGCTTTTCATTTTGCAGTGGTAGGCAAACAAGGGAATTAACATATGGCCATTTTGTATATTTATTCCATGTATTCTATGATAGTGCTATCTACAAAGGCATTAATTTGCAATTACTTGAAAAAAGATACCTGGTAAAGAAACTGTCAACAAGATACTGATGGATATTTGCATAGATGGGACTCAGTGTAACACAGATACAGCTGCAGGACAGGACGGAGGGATCTACATGAAGATATCATGAATTCAAATGTTCTAGCACATACAACACCATTTAATAATAAAAGCTAGCCTTAATTTCTGCCTATTTCTCAATGTGGTGGTATAAAATGAAGGAAAATGTTTAAAACTCATCTTTGTAATCATATATGCAATAAAATGAGAAATGAATTTGAAAGTTTGCCCTGCTACAAAGATAAACTTTGGCCTGTTCAGTGGGGCACATTGATGGTCCCAGTGAAATTACTATCATTTTTCATTGAAGAAAAACACATATAATAACAAAGCTTAAAAAAAAAAAGTCTTGCCTAAAACCTCTTCTAGATCTTAATCAGGAAAGCAATCTGATTAAAGTCACATACACTAAAGGACAAACAGGTTTAATGTAGCAATTCTCCCAAGGTATTAACATTTTCTTTAAAAAAGAGAATTGATCTCAAAGGGCATCATTCCTGTGGAGCACTGCACAGCTTGGAGCCCTTTATGTCCTCTTAAAATTGGCCCATGAATTTCTTCTCCTAGTTTTGATTCACCTCAAGGAAAGGAAATGTAACTATATATGTTCCTGACTGGAAATCCCAATGAGGTTTCCCAATACTTAAGATGTATTTAAGACTGACCCCAAACCACAGAGGTTCTGCCCAAAAGGCTGCTGTGGGAACATTTTGGGGTCTCACGGTCAATTCAAAAGCTACAGTAAAACAGTTCCTTTGCAGACAAGAAGCATGATATGAGCTGTTCTAAGAAATGGGAAGACCACTATTTCTTTTTAAATTTTTTAAATTTATTTATTTATTTCTGAGAGAGAGAGAACATGTGAGCAAGTGAGCGTGAGCAGGGGAGGGTCAGAGAGACAGGGAGACACAGAATCTGAATCAGGCTCCAAGCTCTGAGCTAGCTGTCAGCACAGAGCCCAATGCGGGGCTCGAAAGCACGAACTGTGAGATCATGACCTGAGCTGAAGTCAGATACTCAACCGAGCCACCCAGGTGCCCTGGAAGACCACCATTAAAACTCTGTAGGGCTTGAAGCTCCCAGGAGCCCTTTGAGAGGGCTAGGCTGAACTCACATCTAAAAGTCAAACAGCCTGGGTTCTGCCACTCCTATTTCCTCCATAGCAGCAAGTACCATTTGACTAAAGGTCCTTTGCATTACTCTATGCCATTCTTTAAAAATGACCTTTTGTGACTGCACCAATGGCTCTCCCACAGCTGTGTATTAGAACCATGCAAACAAGTTCTAAAGCTTCTGATGTCCAATCCCAACCTTTACCAATCAAATCAGAGTCTCTGGGGTGCGACCTAGGCATTGGCTTTTTTTTTTTTTTTAAACACCTCAGGCTTTTCCAATGTGCAGGCAGGTTTGAGAACCATCGGGCTACATCATTCATTTTGTTGACCAAAATACCTTCCTTAACAATCATAATATGCAGAACATCTGGATGATTCCTCAACCATCCTATCATTTAGTTAGTAATGCTGTATGTGTATTAATGTCTCTAATCCTAGCCTTGGACGTAGCAGTGAAAAAACACATGAAATGAATGAATGAATGAATGGGTAGCCTTCCTGTCTCTTCCTGGTTTGGGACACAGGGAGGAGTTCTCATGCTTACAAGAGCCCTGCACATTTTAAACCAACAACTAACTCATAATTATGTAGTAGTAATGCACAAAATCTAAGAAGTGAAAGGGAGCGACAGTGTTGGAAAAGCCAACCTCGCAAGTTTTTCTTGGCAAACTACCTAAAGAGCAGTAAAAAGCACCATCCCAAGGATCCAAGACACTACCTCTACCTCTATACCCCCTACAAAATCCTTGTGTACTGAGACACCCCATGTATCTACACAAAATCACATAGGTTTATTCAGTCATCGCGTACTTGTTCAAAGAGTTCCATCCTTCAAGGCCCTGCTCACACTTCACCTGACGTGTTTCAAAGTGCGATACATGCTAGTGGTACATATGTGATTAAATCAGGTGCACACCAGTGGGCACTGATCCATAAATTAGTTTAAGGATCAAACATGTACTTCAGCTTGTGTTAGAAACCTAACAAACTTCCTTTCTCTATATTAATATAGTGATTACTATGATATGAATTCTCATCTGAAAGATCGAGGGAAGTGTGTCATTTTTAAAAGCAAAAGTGTTAAACAAGAGAATAGATAAGGAAAAAATGGTATAAAGGGCGATCAGAAAAAAACGGATGTTGAACCCCGCGCTGCAACTCGCTTTTTTGGGCGTGTCAAAGACAGCCTTTTTAACAAATGGTGTTGGGAGAACTGGATAGCAACATGCAGAAGAATGAAACTAGATCATTTTCTCACACCATGCACAAAAATCAACTCAAAATGGATCAAGGACCTGAACGTGAGACAGGAAACTATCAACACCCTAGAGGAGAAAGCAGGAAACAACCTCCTTGACCTCCACCGCAGCAACTTCTTACTTGACACATCCCCAAAAGCAAGGGAATCAAGAGCAAAAATAAACTGTTGGGACCTCATCAAGATTAAAAGCTTCTGCACAGCCAAGGAAACAACCCAGAAAATTAATAGGCAACCAACGGAATGGGAAAAGATAGTTGCAAATGACATATCAGATAAAGGGTTAATATCCAGAATCTATAAGGAACTCACCAAACTACACGCCCGAAAAACAAACAACCCAGTGAAGAAATGGGCAGAAGACATGAACAGACACTTCTCCAAAGAGGACATCCAGATGGCCAACAGACACATGAAACGATGCTCAGCATCCCTCCTCATCAGGGAAATACAAATCAAAACCACACTGAGATACCACCTCACGCCAGTCAGAGTGGCTAAAATGAGCAAATCAGAGAACTCTAGATGCTGGCGAGGATGTGGAGAAACGGGCACCCTCCTACACTGTTGGTGGGAATGTAAACTGGTACAGCCCCTCTGGAAAACAGTGTGGAGGTTCCTCAGGAAACTAACAATAGAACTCCCTTATGACCCAGCAATAGCACTGCTAGGAATTTACCCAAGGGATACAGAAATGCTGAGGCATAGGAGCACATGTACCCCAATGTTCATAGCAGCACTCTCCACAATAGCTAAAACATGGAAAGAGCCTAAGTGTCCATCAACAGATGAATGGATCAAGAAGATGTGGTTTATCTATACCATGGAATACTACATGGCAATGAGAAACAATGAAATCTGGCCATGTGTAGCTACATGGATGGACCTTGAGGGTGTTATGCTGAGCGAAATAAGTCAGGCAGAGAAGGACAAATATCATATGTGTGCACATATAGGAGGACTAGGAGGAACTTAACAGAGGACCAACCGGGAGAAGAAGGGGGGAAATGGTGGGGGAAAGGGAGAGAGGCAAACCATGAGAGACTCTTGAATGCTGACAAAAACTGAGGACTGATGGATGTGGGGGGGAGGAGGGATGGGCATGGAGGAGGGCACTTGTGGAGATGAGCACTGGGTGTTATGTGGAAACTAATTTGACAATAAACTATTTGTAAAAAAAAATAAAAAATAAAAAATAAATGATTTTACCTTGTGTATCACTTAAAAAAAAAAAAAAAGAAAGAAAAAAACGGATGTGTGGAAAATGCTGCCAGAAGCCCATGCAACCCACCATTGCCCACATCACCAGCTGCTTATGTCCATGTCTCTCTTCCCTACCACAGTGTCACTGCAAGGCAGGACATAGCCAGTCATGCTTCCACAGCCTTCATTTTGTCAAACACGGTACCTCAAACAGGAATTCTGAATAGAAATCATGCTTCTTCTACTGTGTTACCAGCCCCATTTAGGTTAAAGGCAATTGACTAAGGAATGAACTCATGAAACAATTCAGGTCATTGCTAAAAATATAAAATTGCTATTACCCTCAGGAGCAGCCCTAAATAGACAAGGTGCCATGTCGCCCTTCTCCCCCTCCCCAGCTCCCCGCCTGGGCGCGCCCTGACAACACCAGCAGCAACATCTAGGCCCTGACTCCTTTCCACCAGCTTGGCCATCGGGTGACTGGATCTGGGAAGGCACTTGAGTCACAAGAGATTTGAGAGACTTCTTGACATAGTGCTCAACCCTCTAAACTAGCATTTGGGGTTTTTCAGAGAATTAACTCTGACAAAACAAAACAGAAACCTCACTTCCATGTGACTTCTAGCTTGAGAAGGCTTCAGAAATCACCTTGCCCTTCTGGCTCAGACTTCACGTGGTCCCCTACCCTTCCCTCCCATCTGGCCTCAGCCTCCACTGAGAAGCCTGGGGCCCCCCTCACAGAAGCTTTGTGGTATAAAAGGATCTGACACAGCTTAGGAAATGGGTAGACGTGGAGTGTCTCATCTACACAGAGGATATTTTCTCAGTTAAAAAAAAATGTGTTCTCACTTAAGAATGCTAATGGCCCATGCACAGAAATAAAATCCCTGACCTACTTTGAAGCTGAACTTATTAAACAAGCTGACCTTATTACTCAGAAGAGACTGTAAAACAGTAAAATAAAGTCCAAATGGAATTCCTAGCATCCTTCAGTGACAGGAGGGGCCAAGAGAAGCAGAAAAGAGAACCAGAGCCCTGGGCTGGGCATCAGGAGCCAGGGTTCATGTCCAGCCCTTTCATGGAATCTTGCTGTGTGACCCTGGTGATATTACTGTCCCTCTCTGTGCCTTAGGACTCTCATCTAGGGACTAGAAGAGGTTCTCTCTGAGGCCACTTCCATCTGTGATAACTAGGGATTTTATTTTTTTTAAGACTTTAATGTTAAAATGAAAAAAACAAAAAAGAATCAAGTATCAAGGGCACATTACACCAGATGCTAAGAGGCAGGTGAGGGACTAAGACATACACTGTTTCTCCAAAAAGCGAGCCCACAGCTTAGCACAGTGAATCGGGGCGGTCCGTACTGATTAATGGATTTATTTCCTAACAGCAATTTGAAAGCCGCCACAAGGCTACAGCAGACGTAACACAACTTGTGTCTGCAACAAGAATTCCCTCTGGCGATCCACCTGACAACTTCGATTTAGCTGAATGAATCTTTCAGTGCATTTTAAACCGCTGCACAGCCACGAGTGGCCATCTACAAGTTATAATCAGATTTATCACACTGGGAAGGAAGCGAGCGGTGATACATTTCCATGGGGTTTTAGGGCAATAATGTGAGTCATCCCTGCCCATTCTGGAGAAAATCCTGG
Source organism: Hyaena hyaena (assembly GCF_003009895.1). Classification (NCBI taxonomy): domain Eukaryota; kingdom Metazoa; phylum Chordata; class Mammalia; order Carnivora; family Hyaenidae; genus Hyaena; species Hyaena hyaena. The sequence continues at coordinate 6,099,013 of NW_024080657.1, forward strand.
AGCTGCAAGGTAAATTATCCAAACCGGAATGGGAAGGAGACAGAAGAGGTTGCTGCTGTAACAGGAGGCGTTAGTAACCCACACAATGTTGGATTAGTCAGTCACAATGGGGGCTACCGTGGGATGTTTGATGATATTACTCGGAAAGTGTCGGGATGTGTGTAATAGCAGGACTCCACTCAGTCCAGATCCAGGCTGAGACTACCCCTCGGTGAGTCACTACAACATTGAGCACCTTCACAGAGCTCAGTGAACAAAGCCAATGGGGAAAAGAGATTCCCCAGAAGGAACAAGTGGATCTGGGGTTTGGGGTACAAAATTGCAAGGGCCACGGTCACCCCCAGGGTGAGTTCAGGGGCTATGAAGCTGTATGAACAAAGATCAAGGCAGAATAGGAGTGGAGAACCCTGCAGAGACCAGAGAATATGGGGCCACGGAGAAGGATGGGAGGGGCCCAGACCAGAGACATCTGAGTATTTTCTCCCCATGTTATAGATGTGGACACAGAGATTCAGAGAGCTATGCCCAAGGCCACTGAGCTAGTGAGCAAGCATGTAATTGGAGTATGTATGCTGCTTCCCATCACTGAGGTACCCACCATCCCCCACAACCCTGCAACTCCTCCACCACCCCCAGAACTTCCTGGTTAGCCACCTCACACTTGCCACAGATGCTCCGACTCCTACCCCCTACATCTGCCCATCCCATTCTTTACCCACCAGTCACAGCCCATTGCACCCGTACCAGGACACTCCCACCTTCCTCCAGAGGGTGAACTTTGACGATAGTTTCCTGGCCTGGCACTATTTGTGGCCTTATTCTGGCAGCTATTCCTTGAGCTTTCTGGGGAGTATTCATGTTGCTGGACTCACAAGGTGTTTGTTCATCTTCCCAGAGCACAGTTCTCATTCCCAATGCCAGGGATCAATGCAAACCATGAAGAATAAGCAGAGAGTCCAAGGCTCAAGGAAGGCAAGCCACACCTTGTTGGGGAAGCTTTAAGAGGCTAGTGTAAACATTCCATTGTTTCCAGAGTCCTGAATGTATTCTTGGCCTTTCCCCTGACAAAACCCCTCTAACACAGTGAGCCCCTCCACAGATCCAGTCTGCAGGGTCTCGGTGAACAAAGGGCTTCCATTCCCCTGGGGATGACTGTTCTGTGTCCTACAATGAACACACAGCCCTCTAACAGTAGACAAGGATGCACTCCCTACAGACCTGTCCTCCCTACAGTTCTATCCCCGTCAAACAACAGCGGAAATGAAGACCAAGAGACAGCAAGAAGATGTTTGTCTCCCTTAGAAAGACAATGGCAGTGCAGAGCTTGATGGCATCTCGGCCACAATTTATACTTCCCTGGGCATCCCTGAGGAAGATAACCTCTAGTTTTATTTTGGCTTCTCACCTGGGATTCACAGTTCCTCCGGTTAAGCGCTACCCAAATTTTTCTTGGAGACCTCTTTCCCACAGCCAGCCCAAATGGCTTGTGATCTGACCTTCCATCAGCTCCAGGGGCGGACCTCAATTCAGTCCAGCTGAATGTATCTTTCAGGGCAATTTAAACTTGATCAGCATATCCACAGGCCCACCTCTGTAGTTCAGGGAGGGACACATGACCCACATCTGCCCACTAACAATCAGAGGTAGTCTGTTCAGCCATCCAGAGAGAAAGGTAGGATTAGAACTGCTGTATCCTTCTTTTAACCTTGTGGGGTCAGAGAATGGGGACATGATGGAAGCCAAGCCAAAAATAAAAGTAAAGGGAAAGGCAGGGACAGAGCAGGAAGCCACTGGCTGAGCCTGTAATCAGCCCACATCAGAAGTGTGAGACCTGTTCTCTTATTTATTTCCATAAACCAATAAATTCCCTTACTGATTAAGAAAAAAGCAAAAACAGAGAGAAACAGAGAGCGAAAGAAAGGGCAGGGTAGAGAAGGGACGGGAAGTGGCAAGGCAGGAAGGGGAGAGGAGAAATTATTTTTAGGACTGGGGTGAATGCAAGCTGAGAGACATATCCCTCAGACCCGCTGCTCCACCTCAACCTAAAAGTGGTCTTGGCTACGCAGGCAGAGCTGTGTGCAACGGCCCCACACGGAGCCCTCATGGTCCAGCCAATGCTCCTGTCTCTGCTCTTGTCACTCAAACTCAGAAGTCATCAATTTCTCAAAAAGAAAATCATGAGACCTCAGCTCTCAGGGGAGCAAGCTCACAGACCATTCTTCCATTCACTAGAGAGAAGAATGGTCTCAAAGTGGGAGGGAATTCACCCAAGGCCCCAATGAATCCGAGAAAAGAGTTGGCCCTAGAGATACCACATCTTCCTGAAGAAGTATGCAAAAGCAGATGACACCTTAACCGGCCCTGCTTTCTGGCGCAGTTCTTGACATCTGGGAACTGGCCTGCTACCATCAGCTAGGAGGTCAGGCTGGTGGAAGCTTGCCTGACACTCCCAGCTAGGCCATTCTGTTCTCTGGTTGGCCTAAACAATCTCACCCAACACCCAGACCAGACCAGCTTGCTGATACCATGATGAAGTGAAGTAGGACAAGACCACTTCATCATTTTTTTTAAGAAAAAACAAGGCCACTGTGTGCAAACCACAAACACACATCACCCTCTCCTGGCTCATGTGAGTCTATTGCATCTCAACTAATCACCACTTTCATCCTGCTGTAGTACTGCCTCCGACTGGATTAAACTTATTCAAATACCTGATCACAGAACTTGCCCCACTTCCTGACAGATTTCAGTCTAGAGCAAATGCCCACTCCCTGCCTTGGATGCTCCTCCACCCCAATTATCCAACCAAAGCCCAAATCCTAGAGTAAGTCCTTCTAACACCTTCTTAATGAAACTCCCCAAGGCTCTTCATGGTGCACACTCTCCCGCTCTGCAGTGAGTCACAAACTCAACTAGTCAACTCCAAGTGTTTCCTGTAAACAACACAGCATCCTGCAGCTGGAGGGCATTGACCTGGAAAAAAAAAAAAAAAAAAAAGGGTCCACTTCCTTGGCCCATCTCTCCAAGTTCAAGCTCTGCACCTGAATCTACCTGCACTTCCCCATCCTACCTTATGCCATGGAACACTAGATACCATTCCAGGCCTTTGCACCTTCCACATGCAGATCCTGTTACCTGGAAAGCCCCTCTTCACTCCCTCCTTGAGACCTAGTATAGGAAGCCTTCTCTGGCTCCAGATAGAGTAAATAAATCCTCCCTCCTCTCCACCACTTGCCCATGCTGCACATACACTAATTGTGGTGCGTGGCACAGTGAACTGAAATTATGTTTGCCCTCTGTAACCCCCCCATGCTAGGTACAAAGCTCTTTGAAGGGAAGAGGTGTGCAATGTCCAGTACAGAGGCTGAAACAGAATAGAAGGTCTGTACAATGGCTATTCAGTTTTTTCCTGCACTGAACCAGATGTCTCTCCTATTCAATGACTGCCATATTTTAAATCCTATTCAAAACAAAAGCCAAAATGATAATGTGTAAATCAAAGCCCCTGTGAAAACAAAGGCTTTGGTCTGTTATAATAGTGTCACTTGTCATTTGCAGGGTCCTCTGTGATTTGCAAAGCACTTCCCTCATTACCTTACCTCATTCAAGGCAATCCTCATGGCAACCCTGGCTTCTGTTATGTCTACTCACTCTTCCAAGCTGCTTCAACACTTGGAAGACTCAAGGCTAGGACACAACCAGGGAATAAACTATGGCAGGTGACAGGTGGTCGTCGCTCCAAATTCACTGGAGGCCCAGTCAGCTCATGGGTTCATGGCCGAAGGGTTTTCTGGGAACCAAATCTGATATTTGCAATCTCACTTTATACCTACCTGCCTTTAGTCATGTGTTAGATTAAATATACAAATATTTTAATTCAATGCCACCAGCATTTGAACAATGATTGGAAGTCAGATATAACTGGATAGGAATTTGGACTCATCTTATTACCTATATGACTTTGGGCAAAGGGTTTAACCTCTCTGAGCCTTGGTTTACCCAATGGTAATACAGAAGTTTAGTAGGACCAAGTCATGGAGTGATCATGAGGGTTAAAAGATAAAACGTTAAGTTGAGAACTTCTCCAGTGGCTGACATACAGTAATAATACACATGTAGTAAATCATAGCTATTAATATTTTTATACTGTTATTAAGTAGGATGATTCTAGGCCATTTACCATCAGATAGATTCCGTGCTCTGGCTCTGTTCTGCACAACAGGGGAGAGGTTGGGTGGGAGGGCTACAAGGTAAGAACAAGTTTCCCAGGCTCCTGTAGTTAGCTGGCTTCTGATTTGATCAGTTAGATGCACTCAGAGAAGACTGGAGGGTAAAAGGAAAGGAGAGTCCAGAGCATGTATATACATATGTATTCCAGGGCATACACATGCAGGGATCTCTCTACCTCTCTCTTTCCCGCTGACTCAGGCAGGGGCTCTTGTAGCTCCTGCTGGAGTCTTCTTTCAGAATTGCAGCTGCTTTATAGTAACCCAGAACCCTGAACTCCAATAACCCTATCTTTATCTTGTGACTATCCAGCCTAGTAGTAGCTTCTGGTCACGGTTAATCTCTGAATTGGCTCACCCTATAACCAATTTCCTACATTAAATTCCTTCTGTTTTAAATATCTAGAGTTTGTGTTTTCTCTGCTGGACCTTGACTGACAAATACACTAGATATGTACACTTAAGCAAAGTTGCTTTCTACACTAGAGTTTCTTCAATTAGCAAAATGTTGCTAATATCTGCAAAGATACAATAAAACACACAGGCACAGATCCACCTCAGTATCTGGTACATAGTCATCTTAAGAAACTGGGTTTCTTCTTTATCTATTGGGAAAAAATGCTGTGCAGATACATCATTCCAAGAACTGTACTGTAAGGAAACCAGGAAGAATGAAACTATGTCACAGTTAACAATGACCACTACAAGTTTATCTACCATACAGAATCTTGAAACAACATAAAAGTATAATTAAAGAATACTGTTATTATGAGTTGAATTGTATCCCCCCGCCACCCCAAAAGGCTATTCTGAAGGCCTAGTGCCCAGTACATCTTAATTGTGAATAGGGCTGTTGCAGGTGTAATTAGTTAAGATGAATGGTCATGTTGCAGTCGAGTGGGCCCTGATCCACTATGATTGGTGTCCTTATAAAAGGATGGCGATGTAAAGATGTAATGCACCACCATTTGAAGATGGAGGACTGGAATGACAGGTCTATAAGCCAAGGAATTGCAAAGATCGCCAGCACACCACCAGACACTGGGAAGAGGCAATGAAGGGCTCTTGTACAGGTTTCAGAGGGAGTGCAGCCCCACCAACACCTTGATTTCAGACTTCTAGCCTCCAGAACTGTGAGAGAGCACGCGTCTCTCCTTTTATCACACCTTGTCTTTAGTGCTTTGCTGCAGCAGCCGTAGTTGGTGAACACAACTGTAAAAGGAGGTGGTGCGGTAGGCAAGATTCTGAGTGTCTCTCTACACTCAGGTTCCCTTGTGTTAATGTCCTGTACTTCCTGGGTGGTGAGTAGGGTATCACACAACACTCCTGACTCTAAGAAAGTCTATCATGAATAGACTTCACCTAATGAGGTGAGCCTTAAAAAGAAATGGGGCTCTTCCTGGTAAAGAAGATCTGAGGGGCAAGAGGGTTTGGTGCAAAGGAAATTCTCCACCATAGACTTTGAAGATGGAAGAAGTCACATGACAATGAAGGCAGGTGACCTCTACAAGTTGAGAGCGGCCCCTGATGGAGAACCAGAAAAAAAAAAAAAAATTCAGACTTGATATCTACCATGTGGAACAGAATTCAACCAACAGCAGAAATGAATTGGGAAGCAGATTTTTCCCCAAATGAAAATTCATCCTATGAGGACCTTGATTTCAGCCTTGTGATACCCTGAACAGAGCCCAAGCAAGGCCCAGGCTTGTGACCTGCAGAACTCTGAGATAATCATGCACTATCTTAAGCTGCCAAAACTGTGCTAATTTGTTACACAGCAACAGAAAACTAATACAGACAGGTACACTCACTGACTACAACTGTTAAATGTAAATATGTCAGAGGCCATAAAGGAAAACACAAAATATGGGTAATGTAACATTAACCTAAAACCATGTGAAATACACATGGTATGGTATTTCCATCTGATGGCATCTCTGCCAAACATATACATGTGGATAAAAAAAAAAAAAAAAGACAAACTATGGATGTACTAGGTGACAAGACTGATATTCAAAGCTGCCTTTAGTCTTCTTTTATCATTTTAAGAATTTTTTAAAAATTATGAAGGAACATGATTATTCCTGACCCCAGTCCATGTGGAACAGACCAGTATAAGTTTTTATAGTGAGCACTGTCTCCCAAAAGCTCAAGCTACTTAAAATACAGAGCCACATAAGAGCCAAAATTTCATTAAATTCCATTAGAGACAGGTTATTTCTTAGTTAGATTAATGTATCATCAAGGAGTCACAAATGACTCTTTTCTCTGGAAATTCCTTGTAAGACTTCCCTGCTATCACTCATCTCCCACCCAACAGGAAGTAGAAGAGATATCCATCCTTGTGACTAAAATCCCATCTGTGTTAAAGACCAAAGGTGGTTGGCAGGCTCCACGCTTTCCTCACCTACAACGTCCAGAGGGAAAGTTTAAGAACCAGGACACTGGCTCCCCATGTCCTCTTTTCCTCTGTCACAATCACAAGCAAAGTTCTGAGAGTGACTGCTCTACTGTCTTGGGTCTCAGAGAAATGGACAACCATAGGAAAAGCTCCCATCAACCTCCAATGGCCCCATCATGTGAATACAACATAAACCTTGTAGTCTGCAGCCTCTGGAGTGTGGGCTCATTTGTTACTGCAGCATTACCTAGCACCTCTTATCTAGTAGGGTTCACGCTATGCTTCCCCTTTTTACAAGTGGGTAAAAGGAAGCTGAGAGATGAAATAATTGACTCAAGTTCCTACATCTGCTAGGTCCTAATGACAGGACTGAGATTTGAGTTCAGGGGCCCTGTCTCTAGAGTCCGTGACTCAAATCCACTGGGCAAACATCCCTGTACTCCTCGATGCCTGGATAAACCAACACTGTATTCAGGTGGAGGCAGGATGCCAGCAAGAGTCCTCCTTCAAAATTAGGAGCATAATATGCTTCTCTTTACCTGGACAAATGAGTCACAGACAATATAGGTAATGCTAAGTTCAAGGCAAGGGCATTTTGACTGAAACAAGGATATCATTAGTTAAAGATTCTGAATGACATCTCTCTTCTCCCCTCCTCTTGCTCAGGTGCCAAGATGGCACCTTTCACAAAGTTCTGCAGGATCTAGTCATGAGTTCTGCCCCACCTGGATGTCAGCTTAGTTTTTCTTAGGCTGTACCGGATTTGTGAGTGGATAAATTAACCCTTGATTTAAGAGAAGCAAACATCATACTAAGGCGAAAAAATAGGCCCCTATTGAGAGCTTTAAGTACTAAGAGTCAGATTCTCTGCACTTATCTCATACAGTGAGATGAAATACTTTTCCAAGAAAGGTCCACATCTGGGCATCCTGGGGTCCTGCAGACCGCTCAGACTGAGCAGATAGGGTACCAGGATTCAGGCCCACCTCTGCAACTGACTATCAGTTGCAGGCTATCTGAGCTGCAACTATCAGGCTGTCTGAGCCTCTGATCTCTTATCCATGGTAATAGTGGGATGAAAAAGGTAAATACATAAAGTGGTTTCCAGCTTGAAAATACAACAGTCAAAACCGATGCCAACTCTTACACATCACTGATAGGCATGTAAAACAGCGCAACCCCTGTGGAGAATAATTTGGCAATATCTATCAGAGTTAAAAATGTTCAGCAACCCCAGGCCTAGGAAATTATACTGAAGATCTGCTTGCATAATAAAATGACGTTTGCACAGGGTTATTCATTGTGGTATTGTCTGATAGCAAAAGACTGGAAGCAATCCAAACGCTCATCCACAGCAACCAGTTAAATAAATGATGGTACATCCATACAATGGAACACCCTGGAGCTATTAGAAAGAAGAGGAAGCTCTTTATGTCCAAATACAGAAAGATGCCCATGATACATTAAATGGGAAAAAAGTAAAACTCAAAAGAGCTCATGTAATATGCTACAATTTATGTAAGAAAAAGAAGACAACAGAATGGGAATTTGATTAATCTACACATAAAACACCTCTATAAAGATACACAAGGAAACAGCAACACTGATCATCTCTAGGGAAGAGAAATGTGTGGCTGAGATAAGAGGTAAAAGGACACATTTTCAGTGTATATTCTTTTGTGTCTTTTGATTTTTGGACCAGTTAAATATATTACCTCCAAAAAAATATATAGGAATAACATTAAAAACCTTTAACTCTTGCCAGTCAATAGTTAAGTAAGAATATCAAGACCATTCTTGAGAGCATGTTCTCAAGATTGGAAACTTCAAGTACCTTCTTCCTGGAGCCCAGTGCCCAAAGGCTTCTCATGGACAAAATCTCTCTCTTTCCTCTTCCTAATATGCACTGTACTCTCTGCCTTCCTTTCACTCTCTCCTCTTCAGAATTTCACTATAGATCTAAATGCAAGTCTTAGATTCTCTAACATTTTCAATTCTGAAAAAAAAATGTATTTAAGTATACAAGAAAGGAGCCATGCAAAGGGGCAAGCAAAACTAGGATCTAGACAGAGTTATAATTCCCCCATGAGACTGTTAGATGAGCCCCTTGCCCTTTCAGGGCCTCAGTTTCTCCTGTGGTTCAACACAGGCTATAGGAGATGCCTCAGGTCACTTTCTTCTCAGCATTAATGTTCTAGTGTTATAAGAATCGCACGCAGTTGAGCAAAGGCAAGGCTATATTCTGGAAGGAGCTTTGAATCTGTTACTTTACATGTAGTTTCTCACTGTGCTAACCGTCCTCTGGAAACATCTCAGATAGACCCCACCAATGAAGGTCTTAGTGGGGACAGGGGTGGTCTTAGATCCCAGAGAACTGGGTAATGGAGCCCAATCAGAGTACAGAGGTCTTGCTGAATTGAGGAGGTAGAACTGGGAGTCTGGGGGCTGTCAGAGTGGAATTTTTAAGGCAGGATACCATAGTACACGTGAAGATTCCCGGCCAATCTCTGGATGATTGGTGGCCAGTATATACACAAGGCAATACTAGATCTAGAAGATGTAGAAGAGAGTAGTTACTATAGGACTAAGAGCAGAGAAGAAACACAAGAGGTTGTCCATGGTTGAGAAACACTGGAATCTTGGTCCAGCTGCAGTAGAGATTCAGTTAAGATCCCAGAAAGAACAAGTCACAGTAGTGGGCATCACATCTGAAAGGAAGGACCACACACAAAGATGACTGACTAAACCAAAGGCGATCCATCTTGACAAAGAACAAACAATCCTGACACTTTCAGGAGGATGTGCCAGTCATTTACCTGCCTGACAGAATAAAATTCAATACCTTGAAAGCAAATTGACATAATTTAGACTACACACGTCATGTCAGCTACAGTTGTTATATGAAGATTCATGAAGGAAAAAAAAAACCCACAGTCAAAACAACAGACGTCAGGGTGATTCAGATGTTAGAATCTGTAGATGAGAACTTTAAAATAACCATTGCAGGGGCGCCTGGGTGGCTTAGTCGGTTAAGCGTCCGACTTTCGCTTAGGTCATGATCTCGCGGTTCGTGGGTTCGAGCCCCGCGTCGGGCTCTGTGCTGACTGCCAGCTCAGAGCCTGGAGCCTGTTTCAGTCTGTGACTCCCTCTCTCTCTGACCCTCCCTGCTCACGCTGTCTCTCTCTCTCGTAGAAATAAATAAAAATATTAAAAAAATAAATAAATAAATAAAAATAAAATAAAATAAAATAACCATTGCAAATGCACTGAAGGTGTTGAAAGAAATTTGGACAGAACAAGAAGACATACAGGGAATCATAGCAGAGGAATGGTAAGTTAAAAAATAGTAATAGTTCTATGACTGAAAAGTACCACATCTGAAAGGAAAAGTTTACTCCGGGCTTATCAACAGTTCAGACACTATCAAAGAAAGGGTCGTTCAATGTGAAAAGAGTTAAGTAGACATCTGAACAACACAGCAAAAATGACCAAAAAATAAAGAGACTCAGTAACCTGTGGTTTAATACCAAGTGGTCTAACATATGTATATTTGGCATCTCAGAGAGACAGAGCTGAGAAAATTGGCATAAGTAAGTATTTAGGGAGACAATGTCACAAAAAAGGGAAACCAAAAATAAAAACATCTTTAAAACTCTGGTAAAAATGATTTAAATTTTTAAATAATGAATCAAAAGATATTCCATATTCACAGCTTAAAATATTCAATTTTATAATGTAGTAAATTCTCCAAAAATTGCTCTAAAACTTAATGTATATTTTGGTCAGAATTCCTAAAGTCTTTTAAACAAATTGATGTCTTGATACTAAAATTTATATGGAATGCAAAGAGCCTAGAATAGTGTAAACAATCTTGATAAATAAAAGCACATGTGTCAAGCAGGGATCTATAGGAACTCTCTATACTTCCCTTTAATTCTGCTATGAACCTAAAACTCCTCTAAATAATGTTTGTTTTTTAAGTGCCTGTGAAGTGAGGTTTGCCTTCCTGCACATCTGTCATTAGCCCCATTTAGGTAGCTGTTTTTTCCATTCTGAGTCCCAGAATGAAAACGGAGCAGAGATCTGAGCTGCTCAGACTCACACCTTGGGCAGAGTTATACTGATGAACCCAGTAGGATCAGCTGACCTCTAGCTAACTCACAGACACATGACCAATAACTCCTATTTGTTGTTGTTAAAGTAAGAAGCAGAGTTTTGTAGGATTGATTTTAAGACTTTGATAAACTACAGTAATCAAGACAATGAGATATCAAAATAGTAACAAGATGAAATGACCAAAAGAAAAGGACAGAGAGTCCAGAAATGGACCCATGTTATTTATGGACACCTGGTGTATCACAAAGATTTAACAGCAAGGAATTGGGGGGAAACGGTACTTCTAATAATGGTACTAGGTCAACTGACATTATATGGATAAAATGAACCCTGATATTTATAAAATATTATAAAAAATCAATTTTAGAAGACTTACATAGGACTATATGTTTTTATTTTTTTTTTATTTTTTTTAAATGTTTTATTTATTTCTAGGAGAGAGAGAGAGACAGCATGAGCAGGGGAGGGTCAGAGAGAGAGAGACACAGACTCTGAAACAGGCTCCAGGCTCTGAGCTGGCAGTCAGCACAGAGCCCGACACGGGGCTCGAACCCACGAACCGTGAGATCATGACCTAAGCGAAAGTCGGACGCTTAACCGACTAAGCCACCCAGGCGCCCCAGGACTATATGTTTTTAAAAGTTAATATAGGACTGTGATTTTTGATATTGTAGACCATAAGTATTTCTTAAATATAGGGAAAAAAAGATAATTGGACTTCATTAAAATTATTATCTTTTATTCACCAACACACACCATTAATTAAATAAAAAGGAAAGCCTCAGAATGGGAGAGGATAATTTAGGACGCACGCACACACACACACCACATACCCACATTATACAAAGACTTGTAACTGGTAAATACAAAAAAAATCCCTGCAAATCAATAAGATATATTTTTTTTTAAAGGCAAAATATTTGAACAGCCAATTCACAACATAGGTTATCTAAATTGTCAAAAAGAGTATGTGTAAAAGTCATCAGTAAAATGCAAGTTTAAAAATCACAATGAGAAATATTACCATATACCTACCAGAATGGCCAATATTAGTAGACTGACAACACATATATCACATTAGAATACTCTCTGGCAATATGTATTTAACCCAAAAAAACAATTCCACTACTAGTTATACACCCAAGGGAAATGGTCCCCAATGACACAAAACAAACAAAAAACAATAATAAAATAAATAAAAAGAAAAAAACATTCATAGGAGCAAGATCCATTTTGGCTAAAATAGGAAACAAGATGTGTGTCAGCAGTCAAATAGACACATTCTGGTATATTCATTCTAACAAAACATTGTTCAAGAATGAAAAAATGAATTATTGCTATACACACCATGGATGAGACTCACAAATATAATTTTGAATGGAAGAACAAAACATACATAACTTTATGTTTCTATTTATATAAAATTCAAAACAGGAAAAAAACTAAGTTAGAACACCTTTGTGAATTGAGTTAGAGGGGACACAAAGAAGGTTCTGTGGTGCTCATTATAGTCTACATCTTGATCATGGTGTTGTTTGTATTATATTGCCTTTTTCTGCATTTATATTATACTCCAGACTACAAGTCCACGTCTCTGCCAAAACAGGCACTGCAAGAGTCCAGTTGAGAACTGACAGGAGCAGATACAGTGATAACAACAATTGTAGGGAAGAGATATCATCAAGAAACATTTAGGTGATAAACTGGCAAGTCCATTTTGATAGATTACATGTGGGATGGAGTAGGGAAGCGTTGAGGGAAAGGTAGTAATCTAAGATGGCTCTCAGGTTTCCTTCTGGCGTTGGTGATGAAATGAATGGCGGGGCCAATAATGGAGATCAAAGATTTGGGAAGAACATCCTGAGCTTGAGCTGTGGCAATTCACAGGAACATCTCTGGCAGCTAATTAACTGGGAATTCACTGGAACTGTCTGAGCAAGAGATATGGGTGTGGGAGTCATCAGCCTCTCTGGTCATAATTAAAATAATGAGACTGGGTGGAATCACAGAAAGAGCATGGAGCATGAAGGCGTATGTGAGCAGCACTCTGGGGGAATGCCACATTGCAGGGCAAGGTATAGAAACAGAAACCTATGACTATGACCAGGATATTTTTTTAAGCTGCAGAAATAGGCAGAAAACCAAGAAACATCAGTCATGGAAGCCCAGTCCCAACTGGGAGGCAAACAAGAATAGGCATAGAAGTTGGTCAGTTGTCTCAAAAACTTTGACCAAAAGGCAAGGATTTAGCTCTGCAGCTGTGATCCCTGGGGAATTTATTTCTCATTTCTGAGCCTCAGTCTCTTCATTACTAATGGGGCAAGAGTGTAGTATCTGTATTAACGGGTAGTGTGAGAAGTAAATAACACCTATCAAGTATTTAGTGAATAGTGAGAGCTCATCTGTAATCATCATGATCCTTGCATGTGCCCATCAAGCAAGGTGTTCTGTTCTTTCTCGGGGGAGGGGGCAGGTAACAGGGACAAGTTTAGAGGCCAAGCAGAAACAGTCAGGAGGGGAAAATCCTTGGATACCACAAAGAAGAATCAAGGATGGGTCCCACCATCACAGGGAGGTGGACACACCTGCTGCTCTGACAAAGGTAAGAATAGACGCCTAGACAGATGTATCTCACAAAGTAGCAGCAGATGCTGCAGAGAAAGGGGTCACTCCTACCAAAGCCTCCACAGCACACCTCCACGCCTTCGGGGAAGGCCCCATCTTTGGGACAATCAATGCAGGTATTAGAAATACTGCAGAGAGCGACAAGCCTCGTTCATCCATTTATCACTCACATTTGACAAACACATACTAAGTCCCTATGTGACTACAGGAATAAGAAAAAGTTCTTCCTCTTGAGGAGATCACGCTTTCTCAGGATGTCCAATAAGAAAGGAAGGGGGAGTTACACATACTGATCATTTCCGAGGTACCAAAATGTGGGCTTTACCCAAGTGATAAAATGTACCATATCTTATCTATCTTTCAAGAGGACTGGGAGGTAAAATTCACTCTCTCTCTCTCTCTTACACAGCTTAATACAAAGGCTTGAAAAGTTAGGTGATCAGCCCAAGTTTACATGTAGAACAGTAGCAGAGCCAATAGTGGAGGAAGAGTGTCAGTGTAGCGCAGAATGGGGACGTGGGTGTCACACACACCCAAACTGCTGTGGGAATTACAGATGGTTTGATTCAGAATGCACACAGGAGGGGTGCCTGGGTGGCTCAGTCAGTTGAACATCCGACTTCAGCTCAGGTCATGATCTCACGATTCGTGGGTTTGAGCCCCGCGTCAGGCCCTGTGCTGACAGCTCAGAGCCCGGAGCCTGCTTCGGATTCTGTGTCTCCTCCTCTCTCTGCCCCTCCCCTGCTTGTGCTCGCTCACTCTAGCTTTCTCTCTCAAAATTAAATAAACATTAAAAAAATTATTTAAAAAATACACAAAGGAGTTTGATCTTGAAACAAGAGCTTTCCCCCAAAGAAAAGAGGTCAAGAGAAAAAAAAGGTTGGCTAATCCTCAGATGTTATCAGAAAATATGTGCCCAGAGCCTGCTCCTCACATAGAGAAAGAACTTAGCCATAGGTACTGCATGCCTCCTCATTACAAAAATATGGCTCTTCTTGCATAAGCACAATTAATTCTTATGGCCAAAGTTCTTTTGGATTTTCTCCAAGCTTCCCTGAGTACACAGAATTGTCCTTCTGCACTGTCAAATCCCCCGATCTCATACTTGGCAGCTGTTTTCAAGATATTTTGTCAAAACTGCATGTCATATAGGCACAGAATAATTTGTCGCAGGCATTTTTACATCTGGTTGACTCCAATCAAATTATCCAGAGATTAGATAAAAACTTACAAATTTTATCAGCTTTAATTACTTAAAACAATTCTGATGGCCCTTTGAGTCTCTCCCATCCCCCAGATACTCAACACAGAGTTTCAGGAATAATAGGGAACAGATGGCAGAAATACTTAAGACTCTAATTTTTTTTAACAAAAATGATCAAGAAAAGATTTCATTTATTTTGATTTTTTTTTCCCATTTAGGAGGAAACTGCTTTCCATGGAAAAGGGCATCTTCATAAAATCCAGCCTAATTTATAAAAAAATCCCTTTAATCTAATTTTAACCAAAATGAAGCCTTCTTCCTAACGCGACCTTGATCAGGATAGAAAGACTTAGCACTTACAGATCTCAGGGGTGTGTGTCAATGAAAGAAAAACACCTGCAGGTGATTTAACCTGGTGTCTTAGGGGCCTCCATGTACCCCTAGCAACTGACCGCTAAGTGGGGCGCATCTAGGGTTGGATGATGCTTGTGCAGACTTTAGCTCAGGCTGCGTGAGGCCCCGCGCATGCAGAGCAGAGCAGGGAGAGCAGGCCTTGGAGCCTGAGAGCAGTAGGTGGAGAATGCCAGGCACTCTGCAGAGAGCTGCGAGCATCTCCCTGGGCAGGAGAGACCCCAGAGGAATACCGACATCTGGATTCCTTGCATAAAGCAGAAAACTCTGAAGGCAGAAGTAAAATTCAGAAAAATGCCCCAAGTCTGGAATAAAAGGCTTGGGCAATAAGGCCTCAGGGCTTCCTTCCAGCTCTGAGTTCTATGATCCTCAGGCTGATCTGGAGAAGCCTCTAGAAGGATGCACTCTGATACATATATCAAAGTATAGGTGAAAACTCTAGACTTTAGGGTCATAAGGCTTAGAGTCAACTCTGCTCTCTGCAGCTAGCGAGCTGTATAACCTCCCTGAGCACTGCTTCCCTCATCCACTGTCTTTCTTATTTAATGTTAAAAATACCGTAGCATCGGGGCACCTAGGTGGCTCAGTCAGTTAAATGTTCGACTTCGGCTCAGGTCATGATCTCACGGTCCGTGGGTTTGAGCCCTGCATCAGGCTCTGTGCTGACAGCTCAGAGGCTGGAGCCTGCTGCGGATTCTGTGTCTCCCCCTCCCCCCGACACCCGCCCCTGCCACCTTTGTCCCTCCTCTGCTCATGTTCTGTCTTGCTCTGTCTCTCAAAAACACATAAACATTAAAAATTTTTTTTAAATACCATAGCATTTCATCTGGCACCGAAGTAGTAAGGAGGAGATCCCCCTCACCATAACCCCACTACGAATGGCTCGTAAGTTGCAAACACTTCAAATGGGTGGTGAGCTCCCATTCATCTGTCTGCGGCTCCTGCTTCTGCTTTGTAGGGGGCTCATCCAGCCTGTTAGTCTACAGTAACTGATTTATGCCAGTGACTGGTGGGTCCCCACTGTCATGTTGCCAGAGATGAGCCCTGGGCCTGGTGCCAGTAGGGTCTCAGTTGTTCTTTCATAAATGAATAAAGATCATCTCACTTGGCAGAGGCTGTCTCACTGTCCATGGGTCTGTGCCCCTTTCCTCCTTGGCACAAGGTGGCTGACACTCCCAATCTCCCCTGGAATTAGGTGTGGCCATGCAGTTCTGGCCAATGGCAAGTGAGTGAAAACATGTGCTGCTTTCAGGCTGGGTCCATCCCAACAAACAAAACAACATAACATCAATAAATAAACTTTTCCCTTCAAACATGTGATGCAGAAGATCAGGGTGACTTTAGAAGCCACATGGTCAAGGCGGCTGACAGAAGACAAAGCCAGGGTCCCTGAGTCACCACTTGGAGACAAGATTCCCACTTAGATGTTTCCTAAGTAAGGAATAAACCTCCCTTCCTGTTTTAACCACTAGACATTTTCAGATTTGTTAGGGAAACTCCCCTAAGTTAGTGAGTCTGCACTAGGAGTGTGCATCAGAATCTCCTGGGGGACTGGGGCATCTGGGTGGCTCAGTCGGTTAAGCATTCGACTTTGGCTGAGGTCATGATCTCACCTCTCATGGGTTCGAGCCCTGTACTGGGCTCTGTGCTGACAGCTCAGAGCCTGGAGCCTACTTCAGATTATATGTCTCCCTCTCTCTCTGCCCCTCCTCCACTTGCGTGCGGATCTCTCTCTCTTTTTAAATTTTTAAAAATTTTTTTAAATTTATTTCTGAGAGACAGAGAGACAGCGTGACCAGGGAAGGGTAGATAGAGACGGAGGTCGAGACAAAGAATCAGAAGCAGGCTCCAGGCTTTGAGCTAGCTGTCAGCACAGAGCCTGATGCAGGGCTTGAACCCATGAACTGTGAGATCATGACCTGAAGCAAAGTCGGACACTTAACCGACTGAGCCACCCAGAAGCCCACGCCCCCCTCTCAAAAATAAACATTAAAAAAATTTTTTTTTAAATAAAGATTTTTAAAAATTAAAAAATAAAATCTCCTGGAGGGCTTATTCAAGATACAGATTATGCAGTGCAGCCCCAAACTTTCTGATTCAGTAGGTCTGGGTCAGGGGTCAAGAATTTGAGCCCCAGGGATGCCTGGGTGGCTCAGTCAGTTAAGCATTCAACTTCGGCTCAGGTCATGATCTCAGGATTTGTGGGTTTGAGCCCCACGTCGGGCTCTGTGCTGACTGCCAGCTCAGAGCCTGGAGCCTGTTTCAGATTCTGTCTCCCTCTCTCTCTCTCTGACCCTCCCCTGCCCACGCTTTCTCTCTCTCAGAAATAAATAAAACATTAAAAAAAATTTTTTTTAAAAAGGTTTTGAGTCCCTAACAAGCTCCCAGGTGGTACAGATGCTGTTGGCCCAGAGACCGCTTTGCGAATCACACTCTCTACCTAGCGCACTTACAACACTTGCGCACTGGGGCCCAGTAACCCTGATGAATGGAGTGTGAGACACTTCCTCCATGTCCAGCCTGCCCTGCTGTGTGGAGCCCTCAGTGTGTGTGAGAGGACACTCACATAAACACACAGCTGACAAAATGTGACAAATGTCAAATGAGAGGAGAATGAAAGAGACTGTGGGACCAGAACTCAGAGCTACCTCTCAAACCCGTCCAAGGACAGATCTGTGGGGTATGAGTAGCACACATGTAGTTGGTGTGTCTGCACCTTCAGGGCAATTTCAAGAACAAAGGTTATTGGGGCCTGGTCAGGAATGGAGTGCGTGGAAAGGGATCTACAACAGGTGGCTAAAGTAGGTCCCAGGAATCTGAAATACACCTCAGAGGCAGCAGGGAGCCCCCAAGAGGTGGGGACCAGGGTGTGCTGAGAGGAGAGGATGGCGCTGGGGAGTTGGGGGGAAGCCCCAAAGGTCTCAGCAGCGAGTGGGCAGAAGTGGGGGCTGGTGCAAGGAAGATTTGGGCCACAGTGCTGGTATGCTCGGGGGGCGGGTCTTCACAGGTGCTGGGAAGCAGCTGGCAGGCACTCAGGCTGAACAAGTGGGTGGACAGCAGCACTGAGAGATGGACAGAAAGGAGCAGGCTGGGGGAAGAGGGTCTGTCTGCTCAGTTTAGGGTGTGAGGGTGAAAGGCCTATGGGATCTGAGGGCTCTTTGGGGTCCTGGGACAGATATCAGAGCAGCATCTTTCCCACCTCAGTCTTATCATGAACCAGGTACGTGGTCAGGGACCTGGCTTTTTCCCAGGGCGCTCCTGGCGTCTCATGCATGCACACACTCTCTCTCTCACACACACACACACACACCCCTTCATACACACACAGGTACATTTCTCACCTCCATCTCCTCATTTCACAGACACCTTCCTCCCTCCACCCATCAAGCCAACCCATTTGGCTGGGCAATAAGACATGTGGTGAACACCTATCCAATGCCTGCTCCTTCAATCTCCCCTGAGGGGGCCTACGTTCTGCGTCTGTCGTAATGCTCTACAAGGCCAGTTTTTCCAAAGAACATCAATGCCCTGGCATTCCTAGCTCTCCTTTTTATCTCCCCACTCCCCTGCTTTGCAGCATCTGACACTGTTCAGTTTCATCACCACCCCTGCCCACTGGCCTCTTCACTTCCTTTACGTCATCATCAGCCTTCGCACACGCCTGGTCACCCACCTCGGAACCCGTGCTCCACCGTTCCTGCGGCACTCGCCAGCCTGCAACTCACTTTTCCTTTGTCACCTGGCTGGAGACACCCAACCATGCACTACAGCAGTGCCTCCTGAAGGTTCCATCTCTATTAGTCACCTGACGGACTTGTGAAAACACAGATTCCAACTCAGCAGCTCTGGGGATTAGGGTGAAACTCTGCATTTCAAATAAGCTGCCAGGTGAAGCAATACTGCTGGTCTCAAATAAGAATCATCTAGATCTGCTGTCTCCACTGCCTTGTACCCACTCTGGTGTGGCTTCCCCTGCGCACCACACCACCAGATCAGCTTGCACAGTTCACTAACAGCTGGTAGGATGCCAGGGGCACAGCATGTTAGCATTTGATGCTCTACTCCTTTGAACACCCTCTTTCCTTCCCTTTGACACCACATCGAGACATCCTGAAACAGGTGTTTCTACTCTAAATAGTCTGGTCAAAGAACTGTCTGTCTCTCAAAAGGAACACTGGTGATTTCCATTATTTCCATCCTAGCTGGGAGTTGGAATCCTCCTTCACTGTCGCTGGGTCAGTCTGTCCATTCTCCGCCAAATTCAGGGCTCTGCCATCGTCTGTAGCAGGCACTGTCCAACAGAACTTTCTGGAATGACAGAGATGTTCTGTAACCACAGTGTCCCATATGCTTGCTACTAGGCACATGCAGCCCATGTGACTGAGAAACTGAAACTTTTACTTTAATTAATTTAAAGTTGAATTTAAAGGGCCAAATAGAGCCAGTGGCTGCCATACTGGACAGCACAGTTCTATAGGAATGGATACCTCAGAGACAGTCTCATCACACACCAGATATCCCTTGGGCCCATGGCAAATTTTAAGTTTTTCACATCTATCCTAAGAGTTGGTAAACTTTAGTGGATGGAAAACATGATTATCAGACTCAGATGACCTCAATTCAAATCCTGGACCTGCACTTTCTAAGTGAGTGACTCTAGCAACTCACAGCTTCTCTGAGCTTCAGTGTCTTCACATGTACAACAAAGGCAATAGCAGATCCTAGGGAACTGGGGTGGGTCTCTATATTACATGAGCACACTGACATGCAGAGAGGAAAAGGGGTCACTCTAGAAACACACAGAAACCTGGGATTTGAACCCGGTCCTGCCCAGCTCCACAGCAGCCAGCAGCCAGCTGTGGGAGGGCTGCCCATCACAGGGGTAGTGCCCACTGCCCAGGACAGCCTTTCCTATAGTCTGTGGCAAGCCTAGAATCTGGAAGGATAGGGGATGGGTCCTGGGAACAGCTCTCCCACAGCTCACTGCCATACCCCTCGATGCAGCTTGTGATCCACACCCAGCAATTTTGGCGCAGTTATAGCCTGTGCTCTATTGCCAGGACCTGATAAGGAGATGCAACCCCTTCTTCTAGATATTCAAGCCTGGGGTGACCCTCCGTCTTCAGCTCTACCATACGTTTCCCTTTCCACTCAATGTAGCAAACTATGTGCTTCTAAATCCAGAGTGGTTCCCAGGAAGAGGACACCTGCTTCTCCTGAGATGTGCTCACTGTGCTTCTTTGGGAAAAGTACTCCAGTTCAGGCAGCAGTACCTGAAAGGCTATGTGGTCACAGGAAGCAAGCCACCCAAGGAGCCTACAGGAAGAGAAGCAGACCAGATGGCCGAAGCAATTGGACTGGAGTGGAAATACCACTGGACTTGGACCCAGGAGACTGGGATTCAAATCCTGCCTCTGGTACTTAGTACCTGTTGACCTTAGGAAAACTGCTTGGCATCTCTGAAGCTGGTCTCAATCAATGAAAATGGGCTTAAGCAGAGCAATCTGTGACTTTCAATGTATTTTCATAGTTCCATATCCATTTATCCATTCAACAAACTCATGAATCACCTACTAGGTGTTCTGTCTCTAGGGATATGATGGTGGGCAAAGTAACAAAATCCTTGCCTTCAGAAAGCTCACTCTTAATCTAATCATCTCTTGCATGTCATGTGTTATTTCACTAGGAGATAAATCTTACACAGCAGTGAAAACTGAATTAACATCAGTTGCATATTTGTGCAGATTATTCTGTTTGACCACTGAATCCAGTGTCTGCTCTGTGCACCTGGAGACCTACCTCCATTAACTGTATCTCTCAGCCCCTTGCCCTCAGCTTCCAGTGGAGATTCTCGCCCCAGCCAACAAGAGAGTATCCTAGGTCATCAAAGGTGAAAACGAAGTCCCTCTCTCTCTCTTTCTTCCCTTCCTCAAAGCTTTTTCTTTGGCAACCGCTGCTTCCTCTGGAACCAGAGCTACCCCACGCCTACTCATGTTCCCCACTCCAGCTTTCCCTTTCTCTGCCCCTTCAAGCCCTGGGGAATATCAGCTTCCTGCTACAGCATGTCCCCAGCTGCCTCGTCATTCTTTGTTTTCTTAACTCTGTCCCTATCTCTTCATATGTCTAAATAACCTCTTCATGAAACTCTTACAAAAGACAAACATGGGAAGCAAGGTGTACAGTGTCTGAACGTGTAACTCAGGGGCTTACATCAACTAAGGAGGAAATGAGATTTTCCCTGAGAAATAAAATCTCAGTTGGTATCGGAATCGTCTGAGGTAACCATAAACTTACACAATGACAATTAACACTCCTCCTCAAAACTTACAAGTGAGGAAAGTGAGGCTCAGTGAAGGGAAGGGTCGCTGAGGCTATACAAATTTGATCCTGTCTCTACGTGCAAACAAGGCATGGAGACACGTGCCTTGCCAGTCCTGGAAACCTCTCTTACTTACTTTCCTCTTGCTGCTCTAACAAACGACTTCAAATCTAGAGGTTCAAAACGAGGGTACTGTCATACAGTTCTGGGTGTGAGCAGTCCTAAATCCATGGGTCAGCAGCACTGCATTTCTTCTAGAACCTCCAGGGGAGATGGTGTTCCCTTGCTTTATTCAGATACCAGAGGCCACCTGCATTGCTTGGCTCATGGCCCCTTCCTCCTCCTTCAAGCCACTAGCTGCTCAGCATTTTCCAATCTTTCTCTTTCCTTCTTTATCTCCCTCTTTCCTTCTCTCTCTCCTTCCTTCCATGGTCACATCTCCTCTGACTCTGACATCCCTGCCTCCCTCTTATGAAAACCCTTATGACTACACTGAGCTACAGATAATTCAGTATCATCTCCTCACCTTAAAATACTTAACCACATCTGCAAAGTCCCTTTAATCACATAAGGTAAGAGGTTCATAGGTTCTGGGCATTAAGATCTGGGTATCTTAGGGGAGGAAGCATTGTTTCACTTACATACAGGACCTAAATGCCTTGGAAGAGGCTAGAAACTTGTCTGTCATAAAGACTGACTCTTACTGGTAAGGTGTCACTAGCACTAATGTCGTCTCCACAGAGAAATAAGCAAAACCAGCCTTCTGAGGCCAGGTGGCCTTTGGCAAAAGGGTGGGCAACTGGCTGCTGTACAACTTTGCTCTTTGTAAAATGGGAACAATGTCTATTCCCCATGTAGAGAGGACTCCACGAGCTGGTGTATAACAAGAACACAGCTCAGGGTAGGGCTCCCCCTCTCCATCTCTCCTCTTGGCCCTGTTCTGCCTCCCATTCTGACAACACACATGCACATCCCACGTTCAGCTCTTGGTGGCTGCCATCACTACACTTCAGGGACTGACGAGCTGTTACTAATGGGATTCTTCAGGGTGAGGTGGGGGGGTGCGGAACCGAAGAGCTTCAGTGCCCCACTCATCCTGCTGAGATTCTGACACAGACACAGATTTTAAGAGAATTAAGCAAAGTAGTAGAAATGCTATGAATAAATGTCAGTGTCCCTCACAAAATGTTACCTCCCAAGACCTCACTTTTTGCCAGCAAATACTCGGAGATGTCAGGGCATCTCTCCAAAGCAGCTCTCATCATGTCACTCACCTTTTTAACATCTTCTAAAGACTGCCCTGCTGGTGACAGGACAAAACCACCCTCCTTTGTCTAGAGCCTCAGATGGCCCCATGCCTGTCTCCTGACTGTCCTTTCAGCTCAGCTCTGTTCTGTAGCTGCATGGGGGGGGGGGGGGGGGGGGGGACCTCCTATTCTCTTTGATATCTATTACTTTCCTTTTAATGTCCTGATACACATGACACCCCTCAGTGAAGCTTCTTCAGCTGTAAAATGGGTCATTGTGAGAACTTCGTGAGACTATCCTTGGGATGCCTCAAGAACACTGTCCAGGGATACTAACTAGCAGTGGTATCAATAACAACACCTACCATGTGCCAGGTGATCAAGAGATGGTTGGCCCCCTTTCCTTATGACACTATGGAATAATCATACTCGTCATGGTCCAGTAAGAATTATTTTGCTTCTCTTGTGTATGTATGCCTGAATGCCCCATCACTGGAGGTATTCAGTGAATATTTGCAGGAAGCTGGATGGAAGAAAAAGTTAAAAAAAAAAAAAAAAAGACAACTGGTATACCAGTCAATGTTCAATTTCAGTAGATAGTTTCTTCTGGAGACTCCAGACCGAGTTTGCCCTCATCCACTGAGTCCTCTTGCTAACATTCTGCAGCCTCCATGGCTCATCTTACCAACAACAAATCTGATCTTGCAACTTCTGTGTTTAAAGCCCATCAACAGTCCCCAAGATCAACTCAGAGTCCTTGTCCTGGTCAAACCTGATCCTTGTGCTCTGACTCTATCAGGCTGTGTGTCTCTCTTGTTGCGTCTCCAGCCACCCTTCTCCTTGACCTTTCTGCCTAAGCAGCACCAAATTTTGCACCATTCCCCAAACACTACTGGGCCTTGGCCCACACTGTGCCTCCATCCAGAAGTGATCTTCCTTCTCAGAAAATCTCCCACCATCCTTCTAGAGCAGGCTCAAATTAAACCTTCTAGTGAAGTATGCTGTACCCTCACTCACCATCTGTTATTTTTGCTCTCACTGCAGTAACAGCTGTAAAAACCTTTATGAATCTTCAGGTTTGGACAGGTTGTGTGCTGGACAACTTTCATACCTTATCTCTATCCCAGGGCTTCTCAGATTTTAGCATGCATCATAACCCCCTGGCAGACTTTTATTTTCATTTATTTATTTTTCGTAGCAGACTTTTAAAACACAGAATCCTATCCCCTACTCCAGATTCTGATTCAATAGGTTTGGGGCAGTGCCTGAGAATTTACATTTCTAATAAGCCTCCAGCAATATGGATACTGCCGGTCCATGACCAGAACACTTTGACTAGCACTGTCTTTGTTGTAGGTAAAATCATATTATCAGTTTGCAAGGGAAGAGAGGTTAAGTGATTTGCCACAGGCTAAATTATTCGGCGATGAGGCCACATTTTGAAGCCCAGTCTCTGATGCCAGAGCCTGAGCTCTCCCTTACTCAACAACAGCAGGGACAGCAGGTGACATTTATGAACACTTCACTCCACCCCCAGCATTCCACCAAGCACCACCTATATATCATCCCATATAATCCTCATAACCTTCTGAGATGAAATCTAGCACTCCCACATTATAAATGATGAGGAAACGGACATGAAAAGGGTAACTTACCCAAGGTCACACAGTCAGCAAGTATTAAAATGGAGAACTGGGCCAAGAGACAATGACAGAACACCCATACATTAACAGTGACCATTTCAACGTCAGTATGTGACGTTGTTCATCCTTTACTGCAATCATCGGTTTACATGCACGTCTCCTCAGCCAGACTGTGAATACCTTTGGGGTCAGGGAAAGCATCTAATTTAACTTTGCATCCTAGCTGGCAAAATGCAAGTGATCTGCAGACACATAAATGTGTCTGATGAATAAATATACAAGACTGAAGGAATATATAAAGGACGTGAAAACAACAGGAATCTTTACCACTTGACAAGTAGATTGCCCCTCCCTAATAAAGGATATGACTGGGTCCACAGAACTATTAATAGAGGGGCTTCAAGGAGGCCATTTGTCTTCAAAGAAGAAAAACACAAAACACTGTCTCCACAAGCTGTGGCTGGCATTCAAAGGCAGCTCTGGAAGTCAGGCAAAAGACTGCAGGTTTGGCAAAATGAAGCTCCCACCTAAAAAAGCTTCTCTTGTTTCCCTTTTAGCTAATTTCTCTTTTTTCTGAGCCTACCAGGGGTGTCAGTCTAGCAGATGCTATTCAAACTAACAGCTGCAAAAGAGGAAAAAAACAGAGAGGAACTTTTCTGTTGCTTGTAATCAAGGGTAAAAATAAAAGAAGCACAATGAAAATTAAGGAAAGTAAATAGTGATCAAGCCTTTTGCTTTTCCATTTGCCTGTGGAGTCCTGTTGCGTGTCCCACAACGGAAGAAGGACAGGGCTGAAGTGTGGGATTAGGTCGGCTCCCCATCGCACACAAGGGCAGCAGAGGCCGACCTTCAGCCCGAGTTACAGGACTGGGGAGGCACGACTCTCAGAGTCTCCTTCTCCCACGCAGCAGCTGAGCCTGTGGCTGCACAGGGAAAGAGCTGGTTCGGAGGACGGTACAGGTGGAAGAGGGGAGTGAACCAGGACTGAACGCTGTTCGGCCCTTGGCCATGAGATGTGGGTTTGCATTTAGATGTAGCCCTCAAGGCATCCATTAATTCGGATCTCTTGAGCATTGACATTGACTTGGCTGGAGGCCCAATCAGACTGTGGATAACCTGCTTCACCATGGCTACTTCCTGTCGTCTCAAGACTATGTGCTACACTCGGGACCGCATTTCTGCGTCTGAGTTTTCCACTCGGCCCTGAGATTTGGACTCAACTGCCCTTGGCCTGGCTGCGTTGACCAGGGCTTTCAATGAAGACAAAATAATGATAATCTTTACCATGTGCTGGGTGCTGTGCTGCGGGTCTGTCTTGCTTGTGCTCACAGCTGTTCTGTGATGTGAGTAGATGCATCCCAATCTTATAGCTGAGAAAGGTTCAAAATGATCAAAGTACGGCACAAAACAAAACAATCTGTGCCTGTGTCCCTGGTATAGCTTATCTGGAAAGCAGCAGAGTAGCAATCCTCATTCTGGTATCTGATGTGGAGCCCACCATGGTGCTCTGACAGATGGCAAATGTTAGCCTTCTAGACTCACTGCTGGCAAATGGACCTCCAAAAGGGAAGGACCACTGTGGGAGTGGGAAGTATACTGGGAAGATGCCTTCAGATACGGTTGATCAGCCCTGGGGAACAAAATCACAAAGCAGTAGGAAAGGAGCCCTGGAGGCTAGTGCAGGTGCTAGAGGCAAGTAGGAGAGGGAGGGAGGGAGGGAGGGAGGGAGGGAAGACTAGAGCCCAGGTAGTCAAAGGACTTGCTCCATTTCACCCAGAATATGTAGAAGACAGAGTAAAAAAAGGACTGGAAGAGAAGAGCTGGGAAGCTCAAGGTGCAGGGGTTCCTTGAAGTCAACATCTGAGGAAGATCAGGAATATGCAAGGCAATGGGGAGTTGTGGGTCCCTGATGACCCTGCAGTGGATACGGTAGTGTTCTGCTTACAAGGAGGCAGGTGCACTCCTCACCCAGCAGCTGAGAGTGTCAACTGCTGACTGCTCACTTTTGTCCCTCTGTGGGAACTGACTCATCCAAGTCTATATTTGCTGGAGGTCAGAGTACATAGCCAATGACTGGTTCACATGTGACTGCAAAGGCTGGTCCCCTCTCCTGAATTTGGGACAATGCTGAAGTGCCATCCAGGCTCCAGGGTTCTCCCTCAGGACTGCCCAGGTCCTACACCTCCAGTTGTAACCACACTGTAGATCAGCTTCTCCCTCTGCCCAGTTCTGCCTTCCTCACTCCCCATCTATGGGTGAACCTTCCATAGAACTTTCCAGAATAAATCCTCTGCATCCAACTCACTGTCTCAGACTTTATCTCCAGAGAACTCAATCTAAGAGATCCCCTCTGCCTCAATGCCTCCCACCACTTCCTTCAAGGAAACTTCTGGAGAACAAACCCACAGAATTCATGGTGAAGTGAGCACCTTCACCTGGATCTCAAGCACAGGCTCCTCCTATCCAACCATGGATTCCTCCATGGTTCCAAGAACCAGCTGGGAGACTTCCACACTGGTTCTGGCACCAGTACAGCCTAAGTGCACCAAATTTTATCTGAGTCTTCACTGGGGCTGTCACTTCATCCAATTAAGTGGAGGTTACAAAAGGATCCACTTGTCCCTACAACAATTCCTCCTTGTGCTAAATGATCCCAGAATCTTAACTACCAAGGAGCATGATCAGAAAAGATGGCTCCAATGAAGACAGTAGTATTTCTCTTTCACAGAGACAAATACGGGCAGGCCCCTGAGCCCGACATGCACGGCCCATGTACAGCAGCTACATAAATTAGACAGGCCTAAATAAGTCAGGCTGGAGACAGGGATGGAAACAGAATGCAGATGAGGCTTGCCACCAGACTGGCATCCCACAAAGGCTGGGAGCCCACATTTCTTGGGCACAGCATGGCACAGCAGAGGTACTGAGCTGACAGCCAGAAGACGTGGACCTGGGGCCCTGCTTTTGTCACCTGATGGGAGGACTTCCAACAAGCCCCCACCTGTGCCCCATGGCCTCCAACACCTTGGGTGATCTGGCCCCTGACCATCTCCCCAGCCCCCACTCCCAGTACTCACTCCTATTCCAACCACTCTGACCACCTTCAATTCCTCCAGCATGCCACATTCATTCCTACCTCAAGTGTTTTCCTATTCAAGGTTCCCTTTCCCTACACAGCCTTCCTGTTTTTAAAAACATTTTTAATGTTTTATTTAATTCTGAGAGAGAGAGTGTGTGAGCAGGGGAGGCTCAGAGAGAGAGGGAGACACAGAATCTGAAGCAGGCTCCAGGCTCTGAGCTGTCAGCACAGAGCCCAACATGGGGTTCAAACCCACAAACCGTGAGATCATGACCTGAGCTGACATCGGACACTTCAGCTGAGCCACCCAGGTGCCCCTTCCTTTTCTTTAAATAGCTGACACCTTCTCATTCTTCAGGTTTTAGATCCAAATGGCACTTCCTCCAAGAAACTCTTCTAGTTCATTTACCAAAATAGGCCTCCCACTTAATTCTCTGCCACCATCCTATATTTGATTCCAACATGCCCCCTTCACAATTGGTCATAATATATTGATCTTTCAAAGTCCATCTCTCCCTATAGAATGGTGCTGCCCAATATGGTAGCCACAGGCCACATGTGGCCAAACTAATGGAAATTTAATAAAATTTAAAATTCAATTCCTCAGTCATAACAGCCACATTTTAAGCACCCAAGAGCTACACATGGCTACTGAGTTATAGACAGCAAACAGCACAGATCCAGATTTCCATCATTATAGAAAGTTCCCTTGGACAGTGCTGACCTACAATATACACTTTGCAAGTCTGATCAATTCCTGCATCCCTGGTGCCTATAATAGTGCCTAGGCATATAGTAGCCACTCAATAAATATATAACTGAATTAACACCAAAAAATTAGAGGTATTTTCAAAAGAGCTAAGAAGAGGGAATGTTCATATCTGTTTGAAAAAGTGAAAGAAGTCTTCATAGAGAAGGTGACATTTAAACTGAGCTTTGAAAGAGGACAGTGTGAGAAGAAGGTGAAGGGGCAGAGAGCAAAGGGAATGGTAGAGAGAAGGGCACAGAAAGATGAAGGTCATGCCATTTCCTGTTCAGGGACTTGGCCAGTTTCTTGTATTTGCTATTGGTGGCACTCAGGTTTCCTTTCCTTCTAAGTCTGATGTGCAGGGCTCATGGCTAAGATATTTGCTTCAGGGTCCATAATTTAAACATGTGCTCAAGAGGCATGCCATTGAAAAAGCAAGAGAAATACAGCAATTTTTTAAATTCAAGGTGCAAAAAAGGAATACAGATGCTCCTATTTTAATAAGCTGTAAAGGATCCCACATCCTCTTCCTGGCTGCTTCTTGTTGCATCTATGCTTAAGATGCACTTTAGCACAAACAGGCTGCACAGCAGATGAGGTACCCATCTCGGGATGCATAAATAGAAAAGCTGACCTCTTGAGAGGGCTTCTGAGCATGAAAACACAATGATGCAACCTCATAAGTTGTCAATTCAATAGCCTGGCACACACTTGCTCTCCATCAGCCCCCTCCCCAGATATAAGGCTTAGACACCTGCCCTCCAGGTGACATGTGCATCCTGACATCCACCTGGAAACAGGGTGACTCAACCTCAGGAAGCCAGCAGGGGGTTGAGGAGCATGGGAGAGGAAACTGGGCATTACATGCCTTTAAAGGAGAAAGAGTTACTCTCTTCTGAAAGACTGGCTCATTTATACAAGCAAACAAATCAGAACATGATATAGGGAAGAATTCCCAGGCTCTTTGCTTTGCCTTGTGGAGATAAAAGGAAAAAGAAACAAAAGATTCAGAGACAGGAGCTGGTATGAGCCCATGAAGCTGCTCCACATTAATCACCTCGTCACCCGCCCTTGCTGGTGCCCTCTCCAATGCCAGCCCTGAGTCTTTTGCAGGGAAGATGCAGGTCGAGCTAGAGCTGGCTGGGGAGCTCATTAGTGCCTCACCAGAGTCAAGGGCTGCCTGCCTTCCAGAACGTATTTTGAACTCTCACTTTAGTTACTTCTTGAAATCAATATAATGCTTTTCCAGTCGGCTCCTTCCACTACCCTTACAGACATTATGGGCTGCGGAACTGTTCAGGCTCATCAACACACATGCCTTCACTTCACAGGAAATAGCGCCGCATCCTTCACACACTGGTCCTCTGGGTCCTCATAGCAGGGCCCAAACCTGGGAAAAAGTAACTCCAGGGAGCTGCTGGAAGTGGAGATCCAGTGGGTGCTGGGTGCGAGGGCAGTGTGGACAGAAGACCCTAGTGACAGCAGGTATTGTGTTGGGAGGTACTTCAGACACTTCCAGAGATGGCTCAGGAGTCCCAACTGGGAACCAGACCCTGAAGCCACGTCTCTTACTCAGACATGAAACCTCAGAAACACTATTTTTGAGATCTGTTTCCCTTCATGATTCTTTTGCAGCCTAACCCACCTTCCAGATGCCCTGCATATGGCCACCAGGGCCCAGGAGAATCTCAGCTCAACAAATGGCCCCAACAGGCCCCACATCTCCAGCAGGCCATTACTCCAGGTGAGCTAGAGGACTGGAATCCTAAAGGACCTCTGCGACAGTAAGTCCTGGGGAACACCACTGACTCCCCAGTTTGTGGGGTGGCCTTCTAGAAGCCAATTTCCTGCAGAGCATAAAGGTCTGTTCTCAGATCCTTCCACTCGCAGGAACCCAAGAGATGGTGTCCCCCTTGCCTTTAGATAGTCTCTCAGCCAACCTTTAGTATCCACACCCACTACAGTGACACTGTTCTTCAAAGCGCACTGACTACAAGCTGAACAGAGAGCTGATGCTGCCAGACCCCATGGTTTGGGATTATTGGTCAGAGCTTGGTGGCATCTTCAAAGAAAAAGATCTAGTACAATCCCACAGGTAAATGAGGCAATACTATACCTACTTCAGAGGATCTGCTGTGAGTTACTCAAGATCATTCTTTGAGTGTGCTGTTGCTATTAGTCAGCGTCCACTGCAGTAACAAGCATCCCTGAATCTTAAAGATGTTTATGGACACTTATTCCTCTTACTCAGGTCTGTGGGTCGGTGTGGCTTGGCTCCAATTTGGATTCATATCTGTTTCTTATTCTCCTCATTCCAGGAATACAGCTGAAGGAGCAGCTGCTACCAAGGGCAGTTCTTCTAATGATGGATTGCCACGAGGAAGACAAGGAGTAGAAACGTGTGTCCTCATCTTGACACTGGGACCCTGTTCCTTGTTCCTTCTCCTACATTCTTTTCATCAAAGCAAGTCAAATGGCAGAGCTCAAAGTCAACAGGGTCCTGTCAAAGTTGAATAGGAAGTGTATTCTGCCTTTGGGGGTGAGATCATGAAAAATAAATATTTGCAGAACTGCCTAATGTTCCAGGGGTGCTCGGCAAGGGCATGGCACATAGTACTCTCTCAGAATAGGTTTGATATGATCAGTGTTAATATCATTACTAGCCATAGCACTCAGCTGATGATTCACTGATGTTCAAATAGGACTAAGGTAGACGAGGCAGAATTGAGGGAGACTGCTACTTGGGAATGGCCTTGGGCAAGCCCAACCCCTCCTTCCTGGTCCAGACTGGCACAGAGAACTGCAGTGGGGCCATCCGTTACTGAAGGAGCGAAAGGAAGCTGCAGCCAGCCAAGGCCTGAGCCCGTGGCTGTCCTTGGGACCAAGGGGAACTGAAGGCAGCATTCCATGAAAAAGTGAGCTCCCGGCAGGACCAAGATTTAAACCCAGGCCCCCTGACCTCCAGCCCTGGAGTAATTCTCACTCCCCCATCACTAGGAGGCAGAATATGCTGAGATGGAACTGATTTTTTTTTCCTATATGATTTTTCTTAAGAGAAAATAAAAAACCCCAAACCTCTCAATGTTTATTTTTATTTCTTTTAGGCTGAGGCTTAACTCCAAAAATAGACAGTCTTTTTCAGTAGCCCTGTCATTAGCAGTTGCTACAAACAAACTGTGTCCCCCACACATTGAACTGCAAGAACGATACTTAAAAAGAGCAGTTAGGACAGAAGTTTCCAGAGAATCCCGAGGAGGGCAGCGGCTGAAGCTTCCACAGTCTCTGCAAAGGCATGGCCAGGAGCCAGGCCTCCCTCAGAGCCTCCTGGGTCCTCCGTGTGAGACACCCACACCCTAGCCCTTGCCTTCCTGTGTGTCTGAGTATGTGCTCCCCCCCGCCAGAGAACTTGGGGCCACTCATCCCCCCAAAGCCACTCTGGCTGTGTGTCTTTAACCAGGTCACTTAACCTGAGTCTCTGACTCCTCACCTAGAAAATAGAAATAATCACAATTATAGGTTATTTGGGACATACTCAACAGTTTGCACACATTCAAGAAATATCTGCTTTCATTTAAGCAGCCATGAACTTTATTTATGCGAATAAAGGGAGAAACTGAACAGAGCCTTTGTCTCCAAAGACATTCCAGTCTAGCAGGAGTTCCTGTTAATTGGATATAGATTATTCCATAGATTAATTATAGATTGGGGGCCTATAACCTAATTTTCAGTGGTGGGGAAGGCTTCCAGGAAAGGCTTCTCTAGGGCTGAGCTATGAAAGAGTTAACCAAGTGGGGAACATTCCAGGAAATAGGAACAGCATGTGCAAAAGGGCAGAGGCTGACTACGATGATCTAGGCTGTTTTCCATACGGAATGCTATGTAAAGGCCTGGAAGAAAATAAACTACAAAGGGCTTTGCCCATCCTTCCATATAAGCAGGAAATAAGAGAGCTATTGAGGTCTTGTAACTGGGGTATTCATATGACAAATGTCCACTGAGTGCCTACAATGTGCCAAGCACTTGGGATACAGGATGAGGAAGCACAGACCCCATGCCTGTCATCATGGAACCCAGAGTTTAATGCACCAGACACATTTGCTAAGGGCTATGCAGGTTAGAGAGGTCACCTCAGATGACTAGGGTGGGCAAGGCAGAATCAGAAGACCAGGAATCAGGCACCCGAGAAGGTCACATGAGTAGTGATGCCGCTAACTGGTAATGGGCCTAAGGTCTGTGATGCTGTCCAGAAAGGGAGCTCATGAGAGCTATGGCTCAGGAGGCAAGGGGTCCAATTATGGAGGCAGCTCCTTCTGTAGGCAGTGTGACCACTGGGGGTGGGGGGCGGCAGGAGCACACGGAAAGGATGTGAAAGAGGAGGGGGGAAAGCCCTGAGAGATGGAAGAAGGGAGGTAAAGAAGCAGCTCCAGCCTCCCAGCTTCTCATGTGTTCTCGCCTCCCAGGGGAGTCCATGGCCACTGCTCACACCTGGAAGACACACACCTGTCTCTCAACATAGAAGAGGCCACCTGAGCTCTGCAGAAACCAAGACACATGAGAATAGCTCTGGAGGAGCTGGAGGGGAGAGGTCACGCCTACTGAACTAGACAGTTGTTGTGGCTTCCACAGTGTCTGCCAGGAAGACATGTTCAAGTACTAACCTCCAGGTTCCTGTGAATGTACTCTTCTTTGGAAACAGGGTCTTTGCAGATATAATCCAGCTCACAGTGGATTAGCGTGGGTCCTCATTCAATGACTTGTGTCCTACTAGGATGGAGGAACATTTAGACACAGAGACCTACAGACAAGGCCATGTGATGATGGAGGCAGAGACTGGAGTGATGTGTCCATAAGCCAAACAGCACCAAGGATCACTTACAGCCACCAGGGGGGAAAAAAGGTATACAAATGATTCTCCCTTGGATTTGCCAGAAGGATCAACCCCGCAGAAACTGTGATGCTGGACTTCCTGCCTCCACAGGCTGACAGAGTAAGTTCCTGTGATGTGGAGCTGCTCTGCTTGTGGTCACCTGTTAGGTCAGTCCTAGGAAACTAATATGATCATCGGTTAAATCCATACCAGTTAGAAGCCTCGGGGGTGGCATGCAAAAGTGTCCCACTGACTGCTTTCACCCCAGCCTGTGGACTAGGGCCTGAGCTGGCAGCTATGGCCCTGGCCCCATTGGCGACTCACACCTCACAATTAACCTCAGAGGTGAGCCATTCTGAGCTCGCTTTGCAGATGAGCTGCTGTCAGCAGCTCAGTGGCACACCTGGGTCGCAGGGCTGCCACGTGGCAGAGTTGGGGTGTGAGTACAGGTTATCTTGTGGCTTGCTGGGGGCCGCAGGCATCTACACAAGAAGTCCTGGTCCACAAAGCACTTGTGATTTACAGAATTAAGAACGCCATTCTTTGGCGTAAAAAAAAAAATTTATGTCTTTATTTTATTTTGAGAGACAGAGAGTGAGCGGCAGAGGGTCAGAGAGAGAGGGAGACACAGAATCTGAAGCAGGCTCCAGGCTCTGAGCTGTCAGCACAGAGCCTGACATGGAGCTTGAACCTACGGACTGTGAAATCATGACCTGAACCGAAGTCGGACACTTAACCGACTGAGCCACCCAGGTGCCCCAAGAACGCCATTCTTAACACTTTGTGAAGTGATCTCACTTGTTAGCTCACTTCCTTTCTCCTCCTCCCCCTCCAGGATGCATGCTTCAAGATAACAGGAGCCTTGCCCCCCCTCCCAGACCTTTGGTGTATCCCCTGTGTCTAGAAGATTCCTGGAATGTTAGCAGGTGTGTAATAACCTTTGCCTCACTGACCCATTAGTTAATACAGGGATTTGGAGAAAGCATTGCCCATGTATATATTTCTATACTGGTTTTACAAAGGAGCAAGTGGAGCTAACTGCTTGACATCCTTGACCAGAGAAGGCTCACAGCAAGATGCTCGTGTCACCCATCTGTGCAGCCCTACCCCATACCAGAGCTATCAGAACCAGGGAAGGCACTGTCAACAACTCCATCAATGTGGACAAGACCAGGATCACTCCGAACGTTCGCGTGCAACAAGGCATTAGTAAGTGATGAAAGGGTGAGACACAGTGCAGGCTCAGGGGGAGTGAGGAGGAGGGAAGGACAGAGGACAGGGGCAGGGAAGGGGAAGCCAGTTTCCCAGAGGAAATATCCCACCAGAGGGAACTGGCCAGCAGGCACAGGGAGCCAGTCACCATTTGTGACCTTCTGAAGAATTATGAACAGGGCTGGCATGGGAGCAAGAAAGGAAGTCAGAAAGCAGAGCCACAGAGATAGAGAAAGACTGGACTGAGAAAGAGACAGACATAGGTATGTTTCTGGTTCTGAAATGGCCATGCTTCAGTGCAAAAAACTCTATAAAATGAAAGTGCATCAATGTTTTTTAAGCCTAAAACCCAGGGACCCAGATTGTAGACCACACCTACTAGTCAATCTTACATCTTCCATGTGCTTGGGCCCTCCCCTCCCCACTCCAGAAAGCCCTAGCAGAACACTGTAAACACCAGGGGTGCCCCGCCCACACCTGTCTAGAACCCCTCATTACGGGAAGGTTCCCACCCCACTGCATCTTCCTGGAGCACCTCAACTCCTCATATTCTGCCCTGCTGGCTGCAGACTGGGCACATGGTTCTGACAGGGCCCTTCTACACGCTCCCGGGCAGGAGATCTGGTCCAGTATTGGTTATCAACTCAGGCAGGGATGATCGGAATCCTTTCCTGGGACTGACATGCATACACTGAGAGAAGTAAACTCTCTTAACTTTGAGGTTGTTAAAGTAGAAGGTGTGGGCCTGAAGCTGTAGGCCCCCTGACCTGCCCCCACCATTCCCCCATGAGCATGTAGGAGGAGAACTTCAAGGAGGAACAAGTGAAACGAAAATAGAGGAGAAAGAGCCCTGAGTCCACCACTCGAGCCCTGGCACGGGATTGTGCACAGAGGCAGCTCCTTGCCTGGGCATCCTGGGGACGCATACCAACACCCTCCCTGTGGGCCTATAACTGGTTACACGTGGATCACTGCCACTCAGCACCGCGAGGGTCCAGAACAAGAATGGCTCCTCTCTCAGTGCTCACCTCTGCTGAGCCCTCCCACCCTCGATTGTGCAGTAACCACACACCTCTGGCCAAATAAGCACGAGGGTGTGGGCAGGGCTGCAGCGTGCAGAGATCTCCACGTTAAGCGTCGAGGACTGAGGCAAGGGCAGGATCCACTCTGGCAAAATGGGGCCCACTTCTGAGATGGCCAAGAAAGGCAAGGGGACAGTCATGGATCTGCCAGACAGAATTAATCCAAAACCAGTGGGGAAATAACTGGCAAGTGGGGCTGGTAGAAATGAGCTGTGCAACAGGTCCCAAAGCCACTGTCTGCTTCCAGACTGCTCTGCCTCAGAGCTTCTGAGGATGCAGGAGAGGGAGAGGGGTGGGATAATGTGATGGGAGGCCAGAGCCTTCAGAAGAGACCACAGCCACCAAGAATTTCTTGATGGAGTGGCCAGAGAAGACATATCCCACATCCTATCTGGATGCACTTGCATTGCTATACTATAACCCCCGCCCCTTGCCCTAAATCCTCCAAAGTCAGCTATGCCACAAAGAGTGTGTGTACATACATCAAGGAAAGAATGAAGGAAAATTATGGAAAGGGGACTGAGTTCCAAATATGGAGGGTGCAGAGCAGAGAGAAGATTTAAGAAGAAGTAACTGACATTGAAAGCCAGGGGGTTTTCAGTAAAAGTCATAGAAATCAAACAGTTAAAAGAAACATACAAACATTTGAAACAGATCTCATTCTACCCAAACCTCAAAAGGCAGGGTAACCTCTGTTGGCATCCTGGATACAGACAAATTTGGGGTTAGAAGAGCTCTTCTCATGTCCAACCCTAGGAATGCCTGGCGTGGGCTCTCTCATGCAAACTCAAGGACAAGAGAAATATATCTATGAGCTGCCTCTCCATGGCTTCTCGAAATGGCAGGGCAGCCCTTGATGACACTAGGGACCAGGAGCTAATCAGGAGTCCCACAGTCAAGGCTGGTATGTTGGGGTGGGAAAGGTGGGGCCCTAGGCACAGGCAATAGGACCAGGTCCATACCCGGCCAAGGCCTGGGGGGTGGCCATTCTCCAATTCCCTTCATCCCCGCTTATCACAGAAGTCAAGAACAAAATCAACAGAGCCTAGGACGCAGCAGAGACAGGCAAAGACATCTGGAGGAGTTGCCCTTGTCCCTAAGTCTGCAAGCTTTCTTGGTCATTTGATGGAACGCAATAGCCTCGCTAGGGAAAGAACGGTGAGGGAGGAAAGGGGCAGTCAGCTCAACACCCCCAAAAGAAACCACAGGGAGGAGGATAGATATTCCTGTGGCAGCACTACTTGGAGAGCAGGAACAGCTCGAGATGAGTCAGTCCAGACGGCGTGAGGAAGATGGAATCAGCTAAGTGCCCTCTCTGTGAGGTCAAATGCAGCAAACTCCTTTCTGACCACTGCTGGGCTCCCACAAAATTCCAAGTGGGAAGCACGCTACTGTCCTGATGCTGTGGGTGTCTCTCCGCTGTACAGTGGGAACCTCAGAAGGAGGTCTGCAAGCCAAGGCTGGTTCAGCTACTGTTCATTCACATCACAGCCTGATGAGGTTATGGGTGGGGAAGGGTGGTACTGGGCTCCACATATCACTCACTCAGGGACTCAGCCTTCTATCTGGAGATGCTACCCGCCTCATCATATGGTCTCCAATGTCACCACAGGAGGGGAAAAGGCAGGGGGCTACCACATGGGAGATTCTGTATAGGTCTGGCCTGGAAGGGACACACATCACTTTGGCACACATTCCTTTGGCCACACCTAGATGTCAGAGTTTGGGAAATGTAATCTTCCTGACTATCCAGGAGAAAAAGTAAGTGACACAGAACAAATAATACTGTTGCAGGAGTCTTTAACTTCCCCAACTGGCAGAAGTAAGTCCCACACAACTGACTTCCATGCTTTATTTCACTGAGCCTCAGAAAATGCAAAGCAAGTAACATTATC
Source organism: Hyaena hyaena (assembly GCF_003009895.1). Lineage (NCBI taxonomy): Eukaryota > Metazoa > Chordata > Mammalia > Carnivora > Hyaenidae > Hyaena > Hyaena hyaena. Next base: position 6,136,088 of record NW_024080657.1, read on the forward strand.
CTTTCCCTTTTACAGATGGAGAGACTGAGGCTCGCTGTCACGTGCAGTCTAATTCAGGAGCAAAAAGTAGGCAGAGCCAGGAGTCAAACCGAGCCCTGCTGGCCTCTGCAGTATAGCCTCCCTGCCTCCCCTCAGGAAGGGCACTTTCAACAGCCTGTAAGGTGCAGCAGCATCACAGTCCTGTCCCACGGGGCCCAGTGTTCCCTTCTCGTGTGAAAGAGGTTAGAGGAGCCAACCATAGGACACATTTTGTCACTGATTAACTCAGACAGGAGACCATCCCTCCCTGAGAACAGACGATGAGCCGCTCTGCCAGCAAGTGTCTGCTCCCTACTGCCAAGCTGACTTCCATCAGAAAGAGGGTAGTGCCGTTTACCAGGCTGTGAGTCACACCTGCCTGTGGATACAGAAAGTAAGAGACCTGCTACTCAGATTAATAATAAAAAGGTGGTACAAGCACATTTTGCTTAAAAGAGAAGAGGCCAAACCCTAGCCCCACTGCCACCAGCGACCAAGTATTAAGAGAAGGATCAGATGAAACACACACACACACAATTTAAAAAAAGAAAATACACACACACACACACACACACACACACACACACTTTAAAAAGCAAAGAAATCCACCTGCCTAGGGGTAGGGAAACAGAAATTTTCTCTCCTCCTAGGAGCCCCATGACTCTACAGAGCCTGTCATTTGTTTTTCACACTGTTTCTGCAAAGCATTCTATTGTTTCAGGAGCGGAGGTGGGGGGTATCCATCTGCAGCCCACCTGTATAATACAGCCTTCTCTTAAGACAAACAGGGAAACTGAGGCCCAGAGAAACAGTCACTCGAAGCTAATTAGCAGTTAAAACGGAAGCTACCTTGCTCCTAAGCTAAACCTCCCAAAGCACTGGTGTGGAGATCCCGGGATAGACTCCCCCCGCAGCACCTCCCAGGCAGCAGACAGGATGGCAGGGTCTAGACACAGGCGGTGTGGGCAGAATGACCCCCACTGACAACAGTGGGAACCACTGCTCCCCCCAACTGTTAGGATACGGCTTTTTGGCATCTGCATCTTGCTAACTGCTCCTGTTTTGTTTTGTTTTGTTTCCGTTTTTTAACATTTAAACATGCTGCGTGGTGAGGATCACTTCTAAATGGTGGTGCTTGCTTTGAGATGCAGAGTGCTGTGGTCTTCCTCTCTCTTGGTCCCATCCACCCCCAACTGGAGTCTCCGGGCTCCGCTGATAGGTACAGTGACGTGGTTGGAGAAGTGGTGTGCTGGGGGAGACTGGGCACAATGACAGCTCCCATGGCTGTACTGGGCTGACCCAGACTGCTCGCCGAACAGCCTAGCTCATGCACTAGGTCCTCATGCAACCAGAGCCCCAGCCCACTCCCTGACCTCCCCACGTTGTGCTCTGATGTTCCCTCATATATGGCTAGAGTCTTAAACCACCATACAGGGCTACTGCAGGTCTTTGGGCTCCTTTCTAATGGAAGACTCAGCCTTCTGGATAGGGCTTCCAAGCTGTCACATGTAGCCAGACTCTGCCTGAGCTCTCACTGTTCCTTAGCTGCCTAGGCCACACCCCGGGCCATGCCCACACCCTTTTCCTTAACATAAACACACAATTTCTGTCCTCATAGGTTATTCTGGAATCTGTAGGCTCTACACCAAATAATGGTTGGGGAGAGACATTTTTTTAACCTTTAAAAAAAGCAACCCATGAAAAAAAGGATAATCATCCAGCCATCAGGCAGACTTTTGGGCTCAACAGCAGTGGGGGAGGGAATAAGCATCTTCTCGTCTTTCAGAAGTAGTCTGGAGGGGCACCTGTGTGGCTCAGTTGGTTAAGTATCTGACTCTTGATTTCAGCTCAAGTCATGATCTCATAGTTCATGAGATCAAGCCCCATGTCAGGCTCTGTGCTGACAGTGCAGAGCCTGCTTGGGATTCTCACTTTCCCTCTCTCTCTCTGCCCCCTCTTGAGGAGGAGGAGGCAGCAGCAGTGGCGGCGGCAGCCTGGGGAGAGAGAGAATAGGCCTGGGGAAGCTGCTAAAACTTTTCTTGATCCAACTTGTATAAATTAGTACAATGCTAGATGCTGTAACAAAAAGACTCCAAGGCACAGAAGCTTAACATGATAATTGATTATTGCTTAAATTACAGGCCTGCCTGGCAGAAAATTTTTCTCCACAAGGTAATTCAGGGACCCAGAATTGTTTGATATTTGGACTCTTCCACCTTCTACGGGCTTGGAGTCATCTGCATACAGCCAACTAAAGAAGGAAGCATAACACTGCATCTCTCAATGTACTTCCACTCACCTTCCTTCGGATGGAGCGAATCACACGGTCCCACTGAGAACAAGGGAGGTTGGAAAATGTAGTCCTTGGTCAGGCAGTTGCTTTGAATCACAGCTCCACTCAGTGGAAGGGGAGGCTCATGGGTTTGATACACACAGAGGCTTATTGACCTGGGAGCCAGATTCTCACATTCGCAGCAGTGGGTAGTTAGTCTGCATTTTCCGTTTACTGGGTCTCCATAGGTATTTAGTGAGGAAATGGGAGAGGGGAGACCATAAGAGCACATGGCAGTAAACCGGAAGTCAAGTGTCCATATTTCAGAGACTGGGGCTCAGATAAGCTGAATGACTTCTTCACAGCCATGTAACTACCTCTGCCTTCTTTTTCCCACATCTCATCGCCTCACTCCCGGCCAGAAGCCCATAGGATCGCAGATAAAGTGTAGAGCATCAGGGATAAAAAGACCGTCCCATGGGGAGGGGTGAGGGTCAGGGTTTCACAACTGGCCCTTGGGGCTGGCTGTTTGCTGTGAAGGCTGTTCTGTGCGTTGTAGGACATTTAGAGAATCTCTGGCCTCCACATCCTCCCAGGTGTGACCATTAAAAATGTCTTCAGACACTGCCAAAATGTCTCCTGGGGGACAGAGTAACCCTAAGGGTAGGGACATGGACAGAGGCTATGTATAACATTTCAGAGGGGAATTCAGCTCCGGCGAGGGACAGGAAAAATGACCTGCCACATCCTTTCTGAATCTGGAGCCCAGGGTTTAACCGAGTTTAACTGGGCCTGAAACTTAGGTTCTCAGAAGCAATATTCCATGAATATCTGACACGGAATAGAACGTTGTGGAAAATTAGCATTAGGAGAGCCAGAAAAAAAGTCTCAATTACAGTAAGAAGAGGACAGATTTTAGGCAGCGAGCAAGACTCTAAGTAGGCTGGGGAATTAGGCATCAGCGTTCCCATCTGAAACATGGGAGCAGGTAGGGAATGAGCAGAACCTCACGTGGAAGTTCCCGGGCAGCGTCTGGCGGGCAATAAACAGTCCACCGATGTTAGCTAACGACAGACCTTACAGCTCACTCCACAACCCGGATAATTCTTCCATTTGAACACAGGAGGGTAATGTTCCAAGTGAATGAGGATTTAATGCAATTGCCATTTGATTTAATTTCTAAAAGCGTTAAAAGTGTTAATGCAACACATCAGCATGCAGCTGATAAAGTAGTCAAAATAATTCAAGGAAACCAATACTTGTCAGGTTTTATTTATCCACATTTACGCTTTCTTAAAAATAAGCTGGTCTTTGTGCCCATATAGAATACAATATACATAGATTTCTCCCGGTTTGCCTCCCCCCCACACACATATGCTCAAGTTAAGTTTCCCACTTTCTTCCCATCTGTCATTTTTCCCTTCCCATGAAGAGCTAGCAGTGACGTTATGTGAGGAGGAGGGAGTTGGGGCTCAGACTGGCAGTTGGCAAATGTGGGGCTGATGGGATTTGATCAAGACCAGCATGAACATATGAGCAGCACTTTGCTGACACAGAATGAGCATACTCTTGACCCCTTCCTTAAGTCTAGGGGGTTGGCATGATGGCTCCATTTCAGAACTCTAATTCACATAGCCAATACAAGATTTGAACCCAAGACCTCTGATTTGCAATCCAGGTGTCGTTGCCAAGAGCAGCCATGGTAAAGACAAACAAACAACAACAAATGCAACTTAGAATGAAAATTCTGACTAAAGAAAGAGAAGACGAAACTAAGAACCTAGCCATCAGGATATCTTCCTACTGAGAACGAGGGTTGCAGAGAAGATGGAGATGCTGAGGTTTCTTTGCATAGCATCTTTCTGGAAAGCCAAGGTTAGATGTGGGGGTAGGTGGTGGAGTGGGCCATGACTGACACGAAAAGGTGTTAAACTTGGAGACACAGGCTGAAGCAGGTACACTCAAGTGGGTAGGACTTGGCAGGGAATGGGGAGGGCTCACTCTGAGACCAGCCTTCCCTTGACCAGCACTGAAAACAGCCCAGAGGTCTCTTAAATGACCATCAGAATGGCCCCATGGTAGACTGGATAAGGAGCATGGCCATGGCAGTTCAACTGAGACCCCAAACTGCAACAAAGCAGGGCCAAAGGAGTAATGCAGGGAACTGCCAAGTTTATGGCTTCCACAGCCAAGAAGAATGAAGAAAAGGAAAATAAGACTCAAAGGAAAAGATAAAAAGTGGTACCCATCAAGGGGATGGAATCTGCCCAGAGATAGGAGGGAAGCCTAAGGTTCTAACAATAATAAGAACCTTGGAAAAGGAAGGGATGAGGAGTCATCTGCAACGCTACTGCATGCTTGTCAAGGAAGCACTGAGGATGCTGATGGATACAGCAAAATTCGAGCCCCTTCTATATGCCACGTATTCTGGATCCAGCAGGAAGCAAAACTTACAGAGCTTCTGCCTTCAGGAGATTGTGCAATACGGAGATGTACATGACAATGGCAAATCCTGTTAAGAGCTGGGAAGAAAACCACAGACTGGAACAATGATACAGCTTTACAGAAGGTAGGGATGGGTGCTATTTTAGATAAGGTGCTCAGGGGAGGCTCTCTGAGAAGCTGATGTCAGAGCAGAGACCAGAGGGAATAAAAGTAATGAGCCACCTAATTCTTTGGAAGAAAAGCATTTTAAGCCAATAGAGAACAAACAGGAAGTGCAAAGGTTCAGGGGTCAGAACTATCCTGGTGTGGTTCAACGAAGAGGAAATGGGCCAGTGTGGCTAGAGAAGAGAATAAAAGGAAAATATGGGAGATGGGGGGTCAGGAATCAAAGAGAGGGTCCAGATCTAGAAGCCATGTTAAAAAGTTTAGATTTTATTCTGAGTATGCTAGGAACTATTACTGGCGGGTTATAAGCAAGGAAATACCACGATTTAACTAGTTTTCAAACTATCACTTAGGCTGCTGCACGGAGACTAGACCTCAGTGGCACAGGGCTGGGACAGGGAAAGAGCCCGCACGGTCATCCAGCTGAGAGAGGGGGAGAGCTTGTCCTGTGCACCAACTGGCAAGCTGACCTGGGAACCAAATTCAAACCACTGGATGGTTTTAGAAGTAAAGTTTTATTAGCACGCAGCCACACTCGCTCATTTACATATTTTCTCTGTCTGCCTTTGCTACAACAACAGAGTTTAATAGTTGCGACAGAGCCTGTAGGGCCCACGGAGCTGAAACTATGGACTACCCTGCTCTGTATAGGAAACGTTTACCAACCTGATCGCGGGTGTTGACAGCAGAGGTGGAGAGAGTAGCGGGGTCTTAGGTAGACCTAGGGAGTCAGTTCACAGGGCAGAGGCCAGATTCCAGCTCAGGCTCTTCTACCTCAGGCCTGCTCTCTGACTGCTGAGCAAATCGGTGCCCCCACCCCCACTGCCAGGTCCCCGTGGCCTCTGAGGGCTGGCAGAGAACAGGAGCGGAAGCTGAGTCCAGCTCTGACAGCAGCCTTGGAAGAGCTCCTGTGGCGGCCGAAGCTGATGCACAGGGCGCTACCAGCTGCGCCTCTTCTGCTAGCACACAGCGGCCTTCCACGGCTGCGGTCACCAACCAGGGACGGGCCGACAGCCTCCGTCACATCGGAAGCCTGCAGATGCCGCAAGGTCTGGGTAGCAGAAACTGTTGGACCCCAAGCTTCCCTCTCTCGGGCCTTATTTCTTCAGTGAGTGGGGGGTCAACGTCGAGCTGTCGGATCTGAATCTCAATGGCAGTGGGCTTTCTCCAAGGCCCCCGAGCCTCCCCTCACTAACAAGCACCAGGATATTAATACCCAAGGAACAGCCCTGGACCAGGGATTGGTGGGGGTTAGGGTACTAATATCCCAACTCTCTCACAGCGTAGGAGTCTATACTGAATCCTAGGTGGCTTCTCCAGGAGGAATGAGCTCCAGATGGTCACCTGCCTGAAAATGCCCTTTCCTCTTCGCCTCACCTCCTGGCATCTCAAACAGACCTCTTGCTTTCAAATCCCTGCCGAGTCTGTTTCTAGGAATCCCAGTCCTGAATGCCCCTTTCACTCCTCTTCCAAATACAGTCTGTGCCTCTTACCAAAGCCACCTGCCTGACCAGGGCTTTCTATAGGGCCATGGGAAGGGACGAGGGAAGAAGAGAACAGATAGAGAGGCCCAGTGTCAGGAGTGTGAATGAACCATGGACAGGGGTTCCATCAGAGCCCGCTGACTCCTACAAAATAAAGTGCCAGCTCAGCCAGGTACTGAGACTCCAAATATGTCCCCCAGCCTCCATCTGCAACCTCAAACATGTCACCCACTCATGTCTGAAAAGTGCCCTGGGCTGTCTCTGTTCAAGAACTTGCCAGGCCAAGGAGCCAGCCCAGAGGGGAGCACTTGGAGGAACTTTCGAGGACTTTCTCAGACCACATCAACTCTTCCACCCTAGATTTCCTCACCCTACACCAGAGACAGGGCTGCTAGACTGAATTCTGTAAGAAACGTATAGAAGAAAGAACTCAGTCTGCAGCACCAGCAGGCCTGGTTTTAAATCCTGGCTGTCACATATAAGCTGTGAGACTTGGGAAAGCTACTGAACCTCTCTGAGCCTCTGTGCCCTCATCTGTAAAAGGGGGATGCTAACATTACCTACAGAATGGGGTCACCAGTAGGATTAGTAAGACAGGATAGTAGATGCCAAGAACAAACTGAATGGGTGTGCATTAGAGGCTTGCACGATTCTTCCCGCTAAACCGTGGGCTTACCACACCATCTGACCCGAGCTGGGGCTCATTCAGAGCTGGGGCCCAGTCAGCTATCAAACAAATGAATGCAGGACCAAGTCTGCTACTCCAGCCATGCAATCTCTAACCCACAGGCTGTAAACTCAAATGCTTACAGAAACCAGACTAGCGATGTCAGAAAAATGGGCCAACCTAGTGGCACTGGTCAACCAGGCAGCATGTGTTCCAGAACGGAGCAGTCACACTTCCACTGCTGGCATGGAAGGTTCTGGGTGGCCCAGCCTGATGCAAGTTCAGAATACCTTTAAATACTGCAAACAAACTGTTAGGGGAAAAAGACAGTGCAACACAATAAACCATTTCTGCAACTGACTCTGAATCACAGGCTGCCTTGTTGATCTCAATCATATTTCCAAGAGAGATCTTTAATTTCTATCATACAGGTTATCGTGCCTGTAAGTAGGACAAGAAAAACTGGACAGTGTACTCGAGTAATATCCCTTAAAACAATAGTAAAATATGAGGGTGTCTGGGTGGCTCCGTCGGTTAAGCATCCGACTTTGGCTCAGGCCGTAATCTCATAGTTCCTGGGTTCAAGCCCCACGTTGGGCTCTGAATCAATAGCTCAGAGCCTGGAGCGTGCTTTGGATTCTGTGTCTCCCTCTCTCTCTGTCCCTCCCCTGCTTGTGCACTGTCTCATAAATAAACAGTAAAAAAAATTTTAATAATAATAAAATATGATTACTGACAGTTACAAATGTAACTGTGAGGGTATCTGATGTGCACTAGGACCTATACATGTGCTGTCTCCCTCTCATAATGGATCCAATTAGACACATTCATCCCATTGAAGAGATGAGGAACGTGAGGCCCAGAGGGAACACATGATTTGCCTGAAGTCACCTAGACAGGTGGGACCAGGATTGAAATTGAAGCTCCGGTGTGTTCACATCCAAAATCCCTACTCTTGACCCTATCAAGCTGCCCTGGTAAGAAGTCACATGAGTATTTAAATCAGAACATCTGACACTCAGTGCTGGTATTAGACTACTTCTTCTGTTACATGGAGTTGGAAAACAGATTCAAAAATCACTGCCAACAACAAATTTTTATGTTAGCAAATTCTCATCAGCCCTGTATCTGCATAATGTGGGCTTGAAGACATCTATGTCCTTAGGATAAATGAAAACATCTTGAAATCGAAGATAGGAAATCCAGAAATGGGGGGAGAATAAGTGCATTTGTGAGCACCGGTCCTGAACAGGCAGGTTGAGGGGCTGGACTATCAATTGAGCAAAACCTCAATTACAGAGTTATCTAATGTATACCCAGGTACATTATCACAACTCAATAAACAGCTCTTCAGAATTAAGTAATTCCAATTTGCTTTCATTTTGATCTGCGTCGCCCTGAGAATTTGATATTACCTACGCTCAAATTAGGTGGGATCTTCTGAAGCACTGAAGCTCATAATCCCAGGACAGCACGTGAAGCAGCAGTTATCCAGCCAGCAACATGCCTATTTAGAGAGAGACTTTGCTTGGCACGGCACAGGCACCTGTAATGGACACCGTCAGAGGGGGCTCCACCCAGCTCCGGGTGCCCTTGGGCACTGAGGGGCCCTGTGACCTCCCAAATGCAATATGGTCCAAGCTCTGAATGAGTGATGCCATGCAGTCAGATGGCTGAGCTTAAGAAGGATCAGCTACTTGTCCTTTGTCCCCAGATTCTTGGCTCACCAGTGATGAGACACAGGAGGGGACCCAGAGCATCAGACCTGGCATGGACCTCGTGACCCAAACCCAATGGCCCATGACCCAAACTTGTCAACCCAAATAAACCCGCATGTCAGCACCCACTTTTGTATCTCCTCCCTCCCTTTCCTCATGCTCAGCACATGACTCTATGGGGAGAGACCACCAGTCTGCCTTTGCAGAGGAGGCCTTTAAGGATTTCTCCAGGTCCAGAGAGACAGCAATCAAACCGCCACCGGGTCATGCATCCTATCTTCACACACCCACCCAGCCCTCACCATCTCTTACTTTCTCACCTAGGAAATCCCATGGACCACAGCTATTTATTTAAGAAACACTTTGAAGAGCAACGAGCCAGGCACTGTTATAAGAACTTCTGCATCCATTGTCTCATCGAATCCTCTAGCTGACCACACACCATTCTGAGGTAGGTAATCCCACATCCCTACTCCCAGATGAGCCAGCTCTACCAGAAGAGGTCAAGGTCACAGAGCTGGGACAAGATGGGGCCAGGATTTGAACTCGTGCATCAGGGCTCTAGAGTCTTCTTCTGTCTCTGAATTGGAATGAAATGAGGAAAACCTGAGGGAAAACGTGCCCAGGGCTGGTTTTCCTTCCACAACATGCTGAGGTCAGCTGCCTGCCCCTCAGCACTCACCATCTGTGTGACGTGTAAACCACGATCAGGAAGTTACATTTGGGCAGGCGCCCCATCCCAAGAGAAAACTTAGCCCTTGAGACTATTTTTGTTTTCTCAAATTTCTCCATTCCCTGAAAGAAGGAAGATTTATGTTTATCCCTTGCTGGGTCTTTTTTAAGTGAAAATATTTCAGTACGAAAGTATCTAGCCATCCTGCTCAGTCATGGCCAAGGATTCAAAGAGGCCAGTGAGTCACTCTTCCAAAGACACTTCCCCCACCCAGATGCTGCCTTCACATGGGTTCCTGGCCAGACATCACTGCTGCTTCTGGGTGCCTCCTGCCCTTCATTTTCTTATTTGGCTCGGTTACCATTAGCTATTTAGGAGTATGTGGGTAAAAAAGACTTAGATCCATTTCTCCTGGAATCTGGAAGGTATTAAGCACTCCGCTCCAGAGAGGGGTGCGGGGGGCGGGGGGGGGGAGGGCATAGAGCAGCAATGGAGAAAGCAGGAGTTAAAAGGCCAAGTTAGCGACAGGTCCAGAGACTCTTGTCATGAGTTTTGCATACAGTCTGGACGCCTTCAACACTGTTTAGGACATCACGACACCAGGTGCCAACAAGGTCACAACCCCGAGGACCTCCAAGGATGGCTGAAATAGCACAAACCAACCCTGACCGAAACCCAGGTCTGCCCCTTAGGCCTGTTTGTCAACCTGGCTGTGGCTGTTCTCCCCACTGTAACATGAATTAGGGCCACACTTAGGACTACATGAGATCATCTATGGGAAATGACTTCTACATTCAAGAAGCCCCAGCTTCTAGCTTGCCACCAACTGGAAAGGAAGGAAGGGAGGGAGGGAGAGAGGGAGGGAGGGAGGGAGGGAGGGAGGGAGGGAGGGAGGGAGGGAGGGAAGTCGCTAAAAAAAAGTGCTATCCCAAAAGGTTTTCTTTCTTCTTTTTCAAAAGTTTGTTTCAGACAGGAGAGAGAGTGAGCACTTGTGTGCTTGAGGGAGGGGGAAAGAGAGAGGGAGAGACACAATCCCAAGTAGGCTCCATGCTGTCAGCTCAGAGCTCCACGTGGGGCTTGAACTCACGAACTGTGAGATCCTGACTTGAGTCAAGATCTAGTCGGACACTTGTCCGACTGAGTCACCCAGGCACTCCCCATAAAAATCTTCATCAAGGTGTCATGAAAGGGGAAACTATAGAGAAGGCACACTGGAAGGAGACCTCTGAAGGAGGCCACCCAGCACATCCCTTAAAACAGGACAGTGAGGGCTGCCGGTGACGGCACTGGGGGCAGCAGGGGCTCCCGGATCATACTGAGAAGTATGGCCCGTGCACTGTTGCCCCCGAAGCCCGAACCCCAGCCCAGGATGCACAGCCCAGAGAGGATCAACCACTGTCCTAAATAACCTGGCCACCCTTCCAAACAAAGGTGAGGACACTTCCCCGAGGTAATGCCGTCCTCCGCCCCAAAGGCTTTGGGATTTGGTAACCCACACCTCGACCTCCACAACTGGGGACATAAAGAAAGAATAAACCAAGCGCTTTCGGACTCCATGTGTCTGTGTGAAACGATCAGGGATCTACACTAGCTGCCATGCTCACTCGCCCTGTTACGTCCTTACCCTCCTGCTGCCGGGTACCTGCAAGGTGTGGTCAAGGCTGTGGAGAGGGAGCATGAGCAAACTCAGTCTGTTCTCTGGTGGGTCCCCACCGTTGAGCAGGAGGCTGCCATGGAAGGGATATGATGGATTTCCAGAGGGGGGCGGCTCAGGAAATTACATATTCACCTAGTGCCTAAAAGGCCTGAAGAGGCCACTGTTACTGAAATCAACCTTATGGCACCAAAACAGCAAATATAGGAGCCTAATGTGATTGAAATGATGGTTTCGTTTATGTATTAATGGCACTCAATGTCAATGATTTTAACATGATTTTTTTCCTTCTGTCGTTTTTTGTTTGTTTGTTTAGGATTGCCTAATTTGTTGATCTTCAGCTTAAGTGTACGTGGCATTACGGAGATGAAATGAGTTCCTGCTGAGGCCAGTAATTCATTTCCTTATCCATCATTCAGTAAGTATTTTAAGGTTGAGCCTTTCGAAATGACCATCTGCGCAGGTCACAACAGTCAAACGCTGGCAGTGTTGTATTTGGGCAAACTCGGCACTTGGGCCAAGCCTGTGGCTAAAAGCCTAGGGACCTCGTGAACCGTGAACAAAATGAAAAACGCCCCAATTCTCACAGAGCTCATCTCGAAAGGGCAAGATGGAGAATTACCAGAACATGAATGAAGGAAAAATACAATTTTGAAGTGTGACAGGTACTATGCAGAACAAGGGACAAGGTGACGTGACAGAGAGTGCCCAGCAGCAAGGGGGTAGGGGACATTTTCTCAGAGAAGATAGCATGAGGATGTAAGATCTGACTGATAACAAATGGTCAGCCATGTAAATATCCATCTAGAGTCAGGGACAGCTAAGGACAGAGACTCTCAGCCTACAACCCCCAGTCTAGGTCCAGGCAAGGCTATCAGTTACATGGGGGTCAGCAAATAGAGGTCAAGGCCCTCACCCCAACCCATACTTTGACCCAGAAAACCAACTCAGGTGACTTCTAGGGAGTCGATCCAGGTTTTCACCTTCAAACACACTGGGCATCATTCTATACTTAGCAGAAGATGAATAGGTTCATTATTTCATTCACTAACTTAGGCTATTTTAAAATTTTAATCGGTGAACATAACGCTGGAAAATGAGTACATCCATACGCTGCTTTTTTCCAGGGTAAACTGTCAAACAACTTTGCAAAAGCAATATTGCAACACAAAGAAAAATCCATAAAGATGCTCATATTCTTTGGCCCTACCAACTCTACCCCTAGGGAATTTATCCAAGGAAATAATCTAGTTCAACAGAATAAAAATGTTCTCTTTGGAAGAACTCCATTGAGGTGTTAATTGATGCACAAAGGAAAGATAAAACAAAAACAAAAACACCTGGAATTACCTAAATGACTACAAATAGGGAGGTTTTAAGAAATGGTATGATTCACCTGATGAAATAGCATACAACCATTAAGCATTAAAACAAAGATTATATAGGCTTTCAAAAATAAATGCGATATCAGGCTCCTTGGAAGAAGGCAAAAAGGAAGCAATGTGCATATTTTAATGTAAAACATGTCAACAATACCTCTAGGTGAACAAGAACAAGAAAATTGAAAAGAATTGAATCAAGGCCAGTGGGGTGGGGAGATTATTTCATAAGTCCTTCCGAAATACTGTCATTACATCAAATTTTCAATAAACAATCCCTCAAAAATAATTCTTTTCTCTGAACACAGCTATAGAACACAACCAAAACACAAGGGCCTTGGCTCATTCTAACTTTAAATGCAAAATAAAGCCAAATTTGGAGAGGTCTTCCATGTTCTAGAGCCCACAGGCTTGCAGAGGTGGACCTTCTACGAAAGATTCAACTTGGAAGAGTAATGTGAAATTACATGATTTTACAGTAACTTCTCTTTCTCTGCAGAACGTGGGAATGGGGGACTGGAAATCCTGTGTCCTTCAAGTGACTGGAAAGAGCAGCAGCAGAGGAGAACAGGCACCTCAGTACCTCGCACCCTCTGAGGATGGGGCCGCGGCAGCCCCTGAAATCAGCCGCATGGGAGAGGCAGGCGCTGGGGGCACTCACCTTTCACAATCAGCTCAGCGTAGTTAGACACGCCGGAGCCACCGTCGGAGCGGATCACACAGCGGTACTTGCTCACGCTCCGCTGGGCAGTGTCCGCCACGCTGACCGTGGCCGAGAAGCGTCTGTGGTTGACCACGCGGGTGACCATGAGGGCCGTGTCCCTGCCATTCCATTGCTGCAGGACAGAGGGAGGGAGAGGAGAAACCACATCATCACAGGCACCAGGTGATCTCAGCTGGGAAGTGCCACCTGTCCCCACACCCGTGGGGCCAAGGCTTTGCACAAGGAGGAATCTGTGTGGCTGGCTTTCGCAGGTGATCTAATGCAAGTATAAACTTTGCAAGCGAGTCAATTCAAGAAGGCAGGTGCCTAATGGTAAAAGAGGGCACAGGCCTCCTCTCAATACCCTAGTTGTTGGTTGGCCTGCGTCTGAGGTTGGCACTTGGCCCTTAGCCTGCCTCCCATTTTCCTTCATCTCTTAAGCAGAGCCCACAGGGCTTCCCCCAATGACAGACTAGGTTTCAGGTAGGTTCCTGAAAATATAGTCCATGAAGTGACAATCAACAGCCTGGCCCCCAGGCAACATCTGGTGCCCTAATGGCCACACAAAGGCTACCCGTGTCCCCAGGTGTGGTATGGGTGGGAGCTTCCCAGCATTTCTCCTCCTTGGCATTTGCTGTTTCCTCTGCCTGGAATTTCTTGTCTGCCTGGGGACACTCCCTCACCCTTAAAAACCCACACTCAGTCCATCGCCATCTCTAGAAAGTTCCCCTGCCATACCACCTTCTAGAAGCTAGTCACTCTCTTATGGTGCAAACTTTCCATGCATTTTTGCCTACACGTGTTTCCCACTGGAGATTAGACTATAAGCTCCCATATGGCATGACTTTGCCCCTTTCATCTAGAGCACTGTGCCGACCTCTGGATTTGGTAAACATATCTAGAATCAAGATGGACACAGAAGCATTTCTGTCTGCACCATGGTGAATCTCAGGTGTGGTATTCTGAGTCTGAATGAGACCCTTCTGCAGCAGCAAGTCAAGATAACTGGTAAGGCTTGTGCATGAGGATGCAACTTGTGTGAATATTAAGCATCTATCATGAGCCAGACCCTGAATCTCCTCCTTAATCCTCCCGGCCTCACGTGACGTGTGTATTACTGTTGCTCTTCTTAGCAGAATCCAAATGTCGGTGTGGCTGAGTCAACAGGCAGAGTCTGGAAGTCCCTTAGCCACCTTTTCTGACTTCAGGCTAAGTATCTTTTCACCGAGACCCCATCCTCACTGCCTTTATTTAATTTCTTTTCCAAAAGTAAAATGGATTGCTTTAATTGTCTTCTTGGATTTCAAAAAAACCTTAGGACTATGACATTGTGCATGCCCGGAAACTTGCATGAAACAATCTTCACTTCCTGTCCAAAGTAAGTGCTTCCAGCATACACACGAGCTCCCATCCATCCGCGCCCCCATCAGGGATATGTCAGAACTGAGATGTGAGAGGGAACTACCGTGCTCAGCTGTCCCAAGGGAATGAGACGGAACAGCAGGGGAGGGCAGTGAGCAAAAGACCAAGAAACACAGAGAAATCGAGGTCTCCGTGTGACTTGCTCTAGACTGGACTGGGAGACTACAGGTAATGGTTTTCTTTTTTACTTTTTGGCATTCTCTAGACTTTCTGCCTCAAATATGGCTTTTATACTTAAATGTAATAAAATAAAAGGTATTTTTTAAAAGGCAGCAGGAGGGGCAGCCATCACCCCCACCCATTCCGGGGAGTGAGCGACACACCGGAACAAGAACAATGTGAGGTGTCCACCGAAGGGAGCACTTGGCAGGGCTGAGTCTGCCCACCACCTGCCTCAGGCTCCAACACGGTTTTGGAACAGCTGGAACCACTTGCTCAAGTCGTGAGAACTGACTGGACACCAGACACAAGTCCCTCTCCCAAAACAGTGCAGGGAGGTAGAAGACATTCTGGCAAATGCCAGGAATGTGTCCTCATTTGAGGAAAAATTGGCTGAATGCACAGAAAGGCCTCAGAAGAGATGGATCACCAAAAAATTTAGCCCATTTTCCTTGTTGCTCTGATGACATTCTGGGTGGGTATTTTCCAGCCTGATTGACTTATATCACCATAAAGACTTTGATCTCTTCTGTCCTTTAAAAAAAATTTTTTAATGTTTGTTTATATTTGAGAGGGAGAGTGTGTGAGCAGGGGAGGGGCAGAGGGAGGCAGTAACACAATCCAAAGCAGGCTCCAGGCTCTGAGCTGTCAGCACAGAGCCCGATGCAGGGCTTGAACTCACGAACCCTGAGATCATGACTGAACCGAAGTTAGATGTTTAACCAAATGAGCCACCCAGATGCCCTTCTCTTCCTCTCTTTTTAAGCTAACAGTGACTAGGCACTGTTACGGGCTAAGTGGTCTCTATTCCTTCTTCATTAATTCCCCGTGACAACCTGTACGGTGGGCACACTTATTATCTCCATTGTTTACACGAGGAAGCTGAGGCACAGAGAGGCACCTGCCTAGGCTGGCACAGCTTGGATCTGAATGCAGGCCACCTGGCGTCAGGCTATGGCCTACAGATACCATACATTGCTCTAATGTGGGGTGAGTATCCCCTACCCTCATTCCCAAATGTGGAAGAGGGTAGGTAACAGGCATAGCCAAGATCCACCTATTTGCCACCAATTTCTTAGCTGAGGACAAAAAAAAAGGCGAAGACAGGGTAAAGGAAGGGACATCGTACGAGGGACACAAGCAAAAATGCATATGTTCCTACCAGACAGCCCATCAGACACAGAGCTTTACCTCTGACCTCCAATGCTTTGACCAGCAAAGAAATGTGGGGGGGGGGGGGTAAGAAAGGAGACACTGAGAGCAAGGCCAACACCTGAACTCCACAGATTAGGAGCCAAGAGGTAAGCGGGGAAGGAAAAGTACTAAGAAAGATAATAAACCTCAAAAGAATTACGGGAAACAAACAATGCCATTTCAGGATTCACAAGGGCACGACGAGTGAACAGCAGAATCAAGAGTGTATAAAAGCAGTGATGGGGGGTGGGGTGGGGAGTGGACAGGCTTGGGAAAATAACCCAGATCGCAAAAAAGGCACAGATAAAAGGACAGGAGGAAGGCAAATTGATGAAGAAAACAGACACCAGACAACAAAACACCAGATAAGTAACTGGTACTCCTGAAGACGGAAGCTGAGGGAACGGAAATCAAATCATATCCCAACATCTATCGGCTCACTTGCCTGGATGAAAATGAGACCTAAATCTTCAGACTGAAATGGCCTACCATCTACTTGATAAAATTTATGAAGACCACAACAATTGAGGTACACATTTTACTTCATAAAAATATTGGATGTTAAGGATAAAGAAGTATGTAAGAATCCAGGAGAAAAAATAATGTGCTGATAAATAAACAAACCAATCTGGCATAAAACCCCTCCTCCGTCACTGTTCCCAAAGCCCAGGCAGCCTCTCTCCTGGATGTGGCTGGTTCCCCGGGGGTCACAGGTGAGCTCCCAGGAGGCCAGGTATTTGAGAGATGGCAGGGATGGAGCTAAAGACAGGATAGGAAATGATAAGACAAATGCAAGCAAATGCCCAATTCGTGCAGGCTTGGGCTGTGATTTCCCTTCTCTTACCTTTGATCTCTTCATACCTATGATGGGTTCTATATTGGTGCCCACTTTATGACATCATCGTGATGGATAAATGAGAAGGGGTACCAAACACTTAGCACATAAAGGCGTATTCTGGTGGGAGCAGAGCTCTCCAAATTAACCACGATAAGTGGGGTATGCAGGATAATGGCTCCCTAAAGTGTCTATATTCTGACGAAAGGAACTTTGACTAAACTGATTGCCAGAGTGACATTAACTGATGGCTTGATGATGGGGGAAGGAGTCACCAGCCAAAGAACGCAGGCAGCTTCCAGAAGCCAGAAAAGGTAAGGAGTGAATCCTACAGACAGAAGGCAGCCCAACAATACCTCCTTTTAGAAGCCATTTCTGACTTCTCATCTCCACCACAAGGTAATGAACCTGTGTTGTTTTTAGCCACTAAGTCTGCCTAATTTGTGACAACAGCAATAAGAAACTAATACAAACAACCAAGGGCTGATTAAGTGCAAAACATTCCTCTTTTCACATTTAGTTCAAATTTTATTTTAAGGTGATCTATTTACTTTTCTTAATGATGTCAGATTCCAGCAGAACCAGAGAAAAGGAAGTGCATCCCCTGAACGATTCACATTTTTCTCATTAGTTCCTGAACTACCAGGCTTTCTCCCATCGAAGGATAGGAAATTGCAGGTTGTCTTATAAAATCTCTGGAAAAATAGGCCTTTTGATAATCACACTTGTCATATTGGGAGCAGACGACAGCAGGACAGGAATGGGCAGGAGAGCCCAGAGCCATGATGGGAAATGGCACTGTGATGGACCCCAGGCAAGGAGGAATGAAGGTTAAGTTCAGAGAAATGAGCCCAGACGGAAGGGCAAGTAGGTGCTGGAAGTCAAGCCATGAGCAGCAACCCAGGAGCCGAGATCAGGAGGGATTCTAGAAGAGCCGGCATTGTGACAAGCTCAGGCCCCACAATACGGTGGCAATGTGAAGAAGGGATTGACACAGAAGGCATACATAAGCAGCACAGGTTCCAGCCACTGTCTCAGCCCCAGACACAGGCAGAAAAGAAAACACAAAGGGAGAAAAGAAGAGGAGGCTTCATCAAACCAGGAACAGACTTACAAGCCCCTGAGCAGGTTTGAGTTGGCACAGGGAGGGCAGGGAGGGATGGAGCAGCAGAATGCCAAGAACCTGAAGTGGACAGCAGCCCAGGGACAAGGTGGGAGAGGAAATCCTCCCAACCAAGACACCAGGTGCCATGTGAATGCATAGGGATGCAGATGCCAGGGTGCTAGGAAAGAGGGTGACAGAAAAGAGAAGCCAAAGTCCTAGGAAAAGCCTGGCATAAGCATGGCATGGATGATGCAGGTGGAAGCCTGGGGAAGAATCCGTGAGATCCCCAAGGGGTAAGATCCCCACGTCACCACTCTCGCAAGCTGGAAATTTCCTTTCGGCTCCTATGCTAAGTATATACCTTCCTCTGAAATTTCAGGCACACTTCCTTTCTTCTGTCAGACCTACATGAATTATTCTATAATGGAGTCATCTTCTAGCCCCTCTGTGTCCATGGCAAATTGGATACATTTCCCAGTGAGCACTGACAGGGCTGGGCTCCCCAGAAGCAGAGTCAGACATGGTGACCTACTGAGTGTCCTCAGAACAAAGGGAGTAAAGGACACAGTGAGAACAGGAACCCGACAAGGATGTTACCAAAATGCAGTCCAGCTTTAGCCTGACTACGGGACCTCGGGAGCCTGAAGTGTACCAGAGTTGATCCTAGCTTGAGGCAAGGAGCCAGCACTGGTACCCCATGTCAGTCAGGCACTGGTCATGACCATCCAGGTGGGAAAAAGAGAAAGCTGTTCCCATTAGCCTCAGGGCAGTTCTCTGGGGAAGGGGGAGCTGTGGGCCTTTGGCATCCAACTGTAGGACCTTAGGTTTGGGGATGTTTGCTCTTAAAGAACACCATCAAGGACACCAGTAACCTCCATTCTACCCAGCACGTTCCTATCTCTGTCTCCTCCTGTGGTACCTGAAGTCCCACAAGCAACTGCCTTGAGAGTTGCTGGCAGTCGACCCCAGAATCTAGATTTAAAAAGCCAGAATGGGGGGGGTGGGAGGCGATGGGGACCAAGCTAAGAACGGACACCAGAGAACACTATGTGGGAAAGCTTGAGCACCCCTGCAATAACATCCTGCTCCCCGCAAAAGTCAACACATCTCCCATGAATCAAAAGCTCCATGACTGAGTTTGATAAATATCTTGCTTAAACTAACAGGATTTGTCAGAGCATTTATTAAGTAAAAATCACATTAACATTTTTGAGTACACAGTCTATGCTAGGCACTGTGTTAACTGGCTTACAGGACAGAATTCACTAAATCCTTTAAAAATCTCTGTGAAAGTCCTTCTCCAAGGGTGGTTCCTGGACCATCAGCATCACCTGGATAGTTGCTGGAAATGTACATTTTAAAGAGAATCCCAGGGCTGATATCCATTTGTAGATATTGTTTACTGGGGCTGGCAAGCAGAGTTTTTTCCTCCTTACATACTCTATTATTAATAACACTGGAAATGTCCTCATTATTTAACAAAACAGAAAAAGAATATGGAGTGTGGAAGGTATAATTTCTGCCTAGGGGAATTTACAGGCTATGTTAAAATTCCAACAAAACAGCAAAAAGGGTAAACTATACACATACAGTTGAGTACTGAAACAGCACGCTTCATGAAGGACAACAAGGTCAGCATGGAAAGAGCGATGTTCTTAGAATGATCTAGAACACTGGCTCTCAATGTGTGGTCTATACATCCACTATATGAGCACCCCCTGCAAACCTGTTAGAAACGCAGATTCTCTGGCCCCACCCTAGACCTATTAAATCAGGAACTCTAGGGGTGGAGTCAGTCTAGTTCTGTTTTTTTTTTTGTTTTTTCTTTCAAGTATATTAGAGAGTGAGTGAGTGAGTGTGGGCAGGAGAGGGGCAGAGAGGGAGAGAGAGAGAATCCCAAGCAGGCTCCAGGATCAGCATGGAGCCCATCATAGGGCTCAATCCCATGACTTCCAGAACATGACCAGAGTGGAGATCATGACCTGAGCTGAAATCTAGAGTCAGACACTTAACCAGCTGAGCCAACCAGGTGCCCTAGTCCAGTTTTAACAAGCCCTCTGGGTGCTTCTCATGCATGACAAAACATGAGAGAAGCCCTATTAATACTATTTTACAGCGCACCTGGGTGGCTCACTCGGTTAAGCACTGGACTTTGGCTCAGGTCATGATCTCACAGTTTTCGAGTTCAAGCCCTGCATTAGACTCTGCACTGACAGCTCAGAGCCTGGAGCCTGCTTCAGATTCTGTGTCTGTCTCCCTCCCTCCCTCTCTGCCCCTCCTCCACTCAGGCTCTTTCTCTCTCTCAAAAGTAAACAAACATTTTAAAAAAATACTATTTTACAAATGAAGAAACTGAAGCAGAGAGAGGTCAAGCAACATGCCTTCTGAATAGTACTTCTTAAACTACTGTGTATACAAATCCCTTGGGGTTCTCATTAAAAAGGCAGATTCTAATTCAGTGAGTCTGTCTGGGAAGGGTCCATGAACCAACCACATGAGCGCTAGCAAGACCTTATAGGACTTTGCTGAGTGACTAAGTTACAACATGGTCTGATTCCAGGTGGTCTGATTCCAGAGAATGAGGCCTGGAAATCACATTATTATTAAAATCACATTGCCCAACTGCCATCCATGTATGAGAATGCATGGTTCACAATGACTCAGAGAGGAGGGTAGAGTATGCAGTCTATCAGAAACTCACTTTGCTTATTCACAAAACATCAACTACCACCTTGCTGAAATGATTGCTCCAAAAAAACAGTTTGGGGAAATGCTGTGACAGAAGCCCAGACACCTAGCTTTTCAGAAACCTCAGCAGTCTCTAAATCAGAAATATCTACATGAAGATGCTCTGTCCAAGCATTGTCCCACATTCTTGGCTAACAGACTCTGCGAATACAGTATTAAGCAATAGCATATTTGATATGTTATTAGGTTCAGTAAGGTGTTCTTAACCCAACTTCATCAGTCTCAAGCAGTGATTCTCAAAAGTTAGCAGGCATTGGAGTTCCCTCAAGGGTGATTCAGGAGGTCAGGAGTGAGGCTAGGTGATCTGCATCTCTAACAAATTCCCTAGTGATGTTGATGCTGCTCACTTTGTCTTAGGTCTCCAAGACTTGAAGGTTACAGTCATCTTAAGTCCATCAGTGCAAAGTAAGAAGCCAAACCATACCATGTAATACATGAATGGAAACATTCCTTAAATCCAGGCCACTTCCTACGGTTGAGTAACTGGTCACTGCACCAAAGAAGTCCTGCCACTGGTGTGACATTAGAAGCCAGCTCATGCTCTACTGCTCAAACCAGAGTCCAGACCACCAGCTCACTGAGTCCACTTGGAGGAAGGTTATGTTTTCTTTCCCAATGGCTTTGTCTGCTTGCCAAGCTCTAAGCCCAGGAGGAGGATGCTTTCTAAAAGGTGAACCTTAGTCCCAGTTCATCCATCCAGGGAGAATGTGCGTTCTTAACTGAACAAAGGCTTTGTATAAGCTAAGCTGTGGTCCTGCTTAATCCCATTTTATACACTCATGCTCCTCTCATCATGGTGACAGCTTCCTTTGAAATCTCTCATTTTTCTCTCTTCACTTTCATCTGCTGGTCTCTCTCTTTTAAAACAATTTGAATTCCACCTTCCCTTAGCTTTTTTTGTTTGTTTACATTGTTTGAGAGTCACACTCTCTGCAAGAATAGGCGCTGCAAATACCCACATATTAGTATTTCTGACCCTAGCACACATGCATCCTTCCACCCTCAGGCAAGACCTATCTTCAGGAACTACCTACAGAAGAAATCACAGAAACACCGGATGCCATGGAGGGTCTGCTGTTTTCACACTACTCTATTAGCTACTGAGGCATCTCTAATGGCCTCATTATTTTGCAATTCCCCCTCCCCTC
Source organism: Hyaena hyaena (assembly GCF_003009895.1). Lineage (NCBI taxonomy): Eukaryota > Metazoa > Chordata > Mammalia > Carnivora > Hyaenidae > Hyaena > Hyaena hyaena. The sequence continues at coordinate 6,157,877 of NW_024080657.1, forward strand.
CGCTCCTATGTCATGGCATTATTCCCTTCACGGAGAGATAAGACATAGCCTGCAAAAATGGCTGTCATTATTTCAGAGAAAGCATGCAGGCTTGTAATTGATTTGTGATTGGTGGAAGTGGACACAGTATGGTCTTTAATAAAAGGGAGCCGTGTGCAACAGACATGATGACTGTGTTATAGGAGATACTCTAATACAGGGTCCTGAAAGCCTTCTCTGAGCTGCTTTGTGCGCACGCACACACACACACACACACACAAAATGAGGCCCAGTATTTCCAGCTGAAAATTATTCTAATTGCTCCAAAAATCTCCTGGCTGGAAAATATTTAGGTGAAATTCTCATAATTCACTTGTAATGAATATTCTTTGCACTTCTGGTCATACTGCCTCAATGGCATGACATTTGGAAACTCACTAAAATCTGACTCATTGATTCTCTTAAGACTATATTTGCACCTCTCTAGCAGTCTCTAAAGAATTGCTTTTGATTATTTTTTATTAAAAGTTAAAAGAAATAGAAGTGGACATAAATCATTTTTGATTAGCTGTGCTGAAGCCCTCCCAAGGCTCCACGGCACGCATGGCTGACTGCTCATTTGGGGTTGATCTCTGGGTCCAGAGCTCCTGCAGAGTTGGGAGGGTCCTGGCATAGGCCCCACAGGGTGTGTTAAGCCCTGAACAAAGAGGATGAGCAGGTGGTGAAGGGCCAGCTCATGTGCCGCCTCCCTGTGTGCCTCTCTCTCCTTTGACTATTTCCAGTTCCCCTCTCAGAACTCTGATCAAAGGCCATTTCTTCCAAGGGTACTCATAATCCCCCTGACTCCCTAGACAGTAGAACCCACTCTTCCCCCTGGTAGCCTGGTCACATCTGCACTGAAATATCTAACTCTGTGTCAGTTGCTTAATGTTTGTACCTGCTGTCAGATGGGAAGTTCCATGTGGACATGAAGTCGGTCCTGCTCACCACTGCTCCTCCAGCTCTCCCGCACTGGGGCCAGGATGAGTGGAGACCAAATCCTGAAGTGCACAAATTGAGGGTGGGCTGAGGAAAGACACTGAGGAAAGGGTTTAGGAAGCGAATGAGGAAAGGGTCCGTGAAGGGAAATTTCTAGGTCCAACTTGGTTATACTCCTCAGAGATGTGTTGCACAGGATGAGGAAGGAGGGGTCGGTTTATCAGCTGCAGAGGCTTTTGAGAGCACGCAACCCTCTGTAGGTTCAAAGCCCAGCTAGAATTTCATCCCCTGGGTTGCCCTTAAGGAGCTATATTTTGATCTAGGGCACCTGCAGGTGAAAAGAAAAGCATGTGATGGGCATGCCATGACTGCAAATACACTAAAAACCACTAAATTCTAGACTTCCTAATATCCTTTATGGTTTATAAATTAGATCTTAATAAAACCAACAATAAAAAGTGGTTCCTTAGCCATGACACAGAACCACCGTATGTAAACCTGACGCAGATCTACCCGCATGTCATTCTCAATGGCAAGGGTGGAGGGAGACTGGCAAACATGACGGTCATGCTGTATGCTGTGGTGAGTAACAAAGCCCTTGATCTCTGACCCATTAGTCTCACATCTCCTGCCAGCATCTATGAAACTGTGTCAGCTAACTTGTTAGCCTGGAAAGAAGGTAAACTCTCAGACCCTTCATGATTGTCAACAAATGATTTCACGGAACCAAGAGGGTAGGAAAGTAGGAAAGTCTTCAAGGAGGAGCGGTCAGCATCATCAAACACTGAAAAGAGAGTTGAGTATAAGAAATAATCACCATCAACACCACCACTGGCTTCAACAACCAGAAAAGCACTGGTGACGCTCACAAGGGCCATGTCCGGGAAGAGGTGGGAGTTGAAGAAAGCCACATTACAAGTGTAGACATATTTAAGAAATGGAGGTAAGGAGAGAAGAATGCAACTGGACAGGAGCAATTTGAAAAAAAATTCCAAGGGCCTAACTTCCATTTTGTTGATTTTTCTTTGTAATTTTGAGCAACACAGATCTATTTAAATATCTAGTACAGTACAAATTAGCGGTGTGTAAACATGTGCTAAATAAATGAATCTTATTTTAATAGGAAGCCACCTGTAGGGAAAAAAAAGGCTGGCATGGTAACATTAGTGTCAGGTCTACGAGATGACCAGGAAAGGATGCTCTGGCCTGAAGAATGAGACACAACTGACTTTCCCGTCCTGCCCCCACAGCTCACGACCTCTGGGACTTCACTGACCCCCTTCAAAGACAGCCTCCTCATCTCCAAAACGGGGCTAAATGAAGCCACCCCCTGAAAGCCTGGCTATGAGAATTAAGTCCATCATACGTGTAACCAACTGTGCTATACATGTCAGCTGTTGTCATTCATTTCCCTTCATTGTCTAGTTGTGTGGCCACTAGGTCTTCACCGGCAGTCCCACACGGAAGGGACACTTGGTGCAGGTGTGGGTAGGCTGTGGAGGAGCTGGGTCCAGTACGCTCACAGCCCTGAGCCAGCGGCAGCCCTCCAGGAAGCAGGGAAACAGGTTTACTGGAAAAATCAGCAGCAGAAGGGACTGACATGTCTGCTTATCTCATCAGCCCTGGTGTGACTGCTGTTGAGCTGATGCGCTCACAGGGCAAGAGCCTTTTCCTGCCAGATTAGGGTCTGCTCCCGGTCCATTGCCTGTGATGTGTCTAAACACACATGCTGCCCCTACGGAGATCTGTGCCAATCGTTTGGATTCACGACCTCATTTCTGGGACTCGTCAAATGTTATTTGTTATACAAACGCACGGGGAAGCAAATCCTTTGTGGGGAGGCCTGGAAACAAGCCCTGTGGTGGGGCCTGCTCTGGAGCCCCTGGACCACAGTGCTCCATAAAGACGAGGTGACACGTACGGGGTATTTCTAACCCCCTCTTGGATGAAGGTGATCTAGTGGTGATGAGAGTGTGGGGGAAAGTTGAGGCTAATTTTACCCTTGGGGCAGGAGGGGGGGCTGCTGCTTCTAACTCTGCTGTGCCTAGTACTTTTTTGTGTTTATATTAGTTACCTATATTCATCTCCAAGTATTTGGATCCAACAGAAGACATGAAAACACAAAGCATACATCTTCTACCATCACAATCAGTTACTAAATGTCCTGATAGCATGCCTTAGAGCGTTAATATGTGCATAATTACATAGGTATGTATATATTTGTGCATAAATACGTATTCATACAAGTTTTTGATAAAAAATTATCAAACATATTGTGTTATAAACCTGTTCCTTTCAATTAAATACATACAGTGAAGATAGCATTAAATATACTTCCATAATCTGTGACTGAATGACTCCATTCCAGCATTTATCTCATCAGTCCCTTGTGCTAGACATTCAGGTTACTCTCAGGTTTCATCCTTTTGAACATACTCACAAATAAATCAATTTTTTTTTTCTGTCCCTGGTTGTTTTCTTAGGTAAATTCCCCAAAGTAAAATTACCGGTAGCTGACTCCTTCCTCCTTTGTCCTCAGCAGGTGGACATCGGGTCCCAGAGTGGCGTGCAGCCTGCCTCTGGTACCCTACAGCAGCCAGGCACCCGCCAACTACCCTCCCCAAGTCTTGCTGCATCGGTAGGTTTCATTACCTGTGTTCCCACTACTAGCTAGCTACTGCCCAATTACCTTCCAGAAAAGATGTATCCTGGCACATTTTCAATGCACTGATAATGTGTCAGCACACTTCCACCTAGTTGTACCCTGAGCGCTTTCTATATTTTTTTTAATATTTACTTTGAGATAGAGCAAGCACATATGCAAGCAGGGGAGGGGCAGAGAGAGGGAGAGAGAGAAAATCTCAAGCAGGTTCCACACTGTCAGCACAGAGCCTGACACGGGGTTGAGTCCCATGAACAAGAGTTGGATGCTGAACCAAAATCAAGAGTTGGATGCTTAACTGACAGAGTCACCCAGGTGCCCCAAACTGTATGCTGCTTTGCTTCCTAGACATTCCACTCAGAATACACACTATCTACTTGCTTAAAACATGCTTAAAAAGTCTAAGTTTGGATTCCTCAGGCCAATGTATCACATAAGGAATTATCAAGTTATAAATGAGGCCCTTCAACCAGAGGCCATGCCATTATACTCTTCTCCTCAAGGAGAACTCCTCCCCAAAGGAGATGAGTTTGTTTGTAACTTTGACAGGCCTTTTCCCTGAGGGACTCATATTGTTCTAGGCTCGAGGATACACGTTTTCGCATAGATCCTGTCCACTGATTTTTAGGTAGAGCTTGCAATGTAATTCCATGAAAACCAGCACCAGCGCTGGGGGCTTCTAAAGAGCATGTAAAGTTTCTTGGAGAGTAAAACAGTGGTATGAGCTGGTCTTCCTTTTTAACTTATGATCAGAAAGCAATGATGGATAAGCAAGCTAATAAGTCCCACTTGGTAGAAAGGAAGGCAACCATTCTCTCCAACACACATAACAGGGATTTATCTCACACTAGGACTCCACTGACCACTCCCCAAACACTGCCAGAGAGAGGGGGCACTGACATAGTACTCTGGAAACAAAGTCACTGCCTTTATTTCCCAGACTGAAAACTGGTGGATAAAAATGTTTCCATCTTTGGTGACTGAGTGATTCCTCAGCGTACCTTGGAAGCTACAGAAGGAAACGGCATTGTTGAAATGACTGTTGGCCACCACATGCCTGTTTCACTTGCTTTGGAAATTCTCAAGCTGAGTCACAGCAGCCTTGATCTACGAAACAGACCTCTGGCCAGTCTGCAGGCTGCTGCTGCTCCTCCAGACGCTGCAACAGATCCAAAGCCGCAAAATCATGAGAAATTCACTGCTGCCTCAGCCCACCTCAGATCAGGGCACAGTGGCATCCTGAGTGGCAGGTGTCATGACAGGTGCCTCATATTTTGTACCAAGCCATTTACTTACTTACAATACATTAACTTACATTAACTTACTTACACAGCTGAACATAAGCCTGGACTTACCCAGCCAAGTAGGCATTTGCCAGAGAGCGCAGGGTAAACCATCTACCCCCCAGTATTTCCTGAAATATAGATGAGGGAGACAGTATTTCTGGTGGTTTCCTTAAAGGAATGGCTCTTGAATCTATTCACTCACCACATATATTTAAAGTACCCCAAGATGGAGATGGACTTAGCACAGAATCGGGGACCCATGTATTATGGCATTGCCTACCCCAGCCCCTCCCCTTCAACCACCTCCCCACACTACTCTTTCCCAGAGCACTATTATGGGAAACAAGCCTACGAAAGTCACTTGTGTGCCCTCAATAAGGTGTGGTGGTGAGCAGTGCTCCTTACGTCACACACTGTTTTCTTTATGAGGACTCCTGGGAACAATTCCTGTCTGGCTTCTGTGTGAACAAGTTAGAATTTTCCTGAGAAATTGGTTTGTGTTTATCTCGTGGACACTGTGAACTATATATCTGACAAGTTTCCTTTATTCCATTGGCAGCTGCGGTACTGAGGCCTCCAATTGTGACCCACCGGAAAGCCACAGATGTGGAGAAACACAATTTTAACATTATGACCAGCTCCGATGTCTTCTTTTCCTATCTGTGTTGCCTTTTAATTTATGCTATCTTGTCATGTTTTATGTCCCATTGTAAGCCACCTGAAAAACATTCTGTGGAGTAAGATTTGGTTTACATTGAAAAGCAGGTATATGAGGTGTGGAAGAGCTCCACACCATATGTTTCTATTTTCTTCAAAACTTCTATTACATTCTAACATTCTTCCACTGATAAGCCCAAACTTCAGGACATGCAAGTCAGAAATATAGCAATAATGATCATAAAATAATTGAAAAAGCTAAATAAAGGTGCTGAGAATATCATGACTGTTCCTTCTCAGTCTCCTGGCCCAACTGGGGCAACGCCATTGAAATAACAAAGCTTCTTGAGAGCATGATGCACATTAATACAAATTACAACTGAAAAAGTAAATAGCACTAAATACTTGAGTGACACATGGAAGTTTACCAGGATTCTCAGGGTCTACAGGTAGCCCAAGGAAGCAGGAGGGTCAGGCACCACCATTATTCTCATTCTACTGCTCTGCTAAGGAGCAAGAAAGAACTGTTAGCCCCTAGGAATTTTCCAAACTGCAGGAGATAGGTTCAAATCCAAGAAGAGAAGCACTGCTATCAAGTCCCATCAAAGTGGGCAGAGATGGCTCGGGATGGGCTAGGGACCAATATTCTCACTAAGTCAACCAAGAAGACATGAGGCAGATTTTTTCGATAAATGAAGACAGAGGTAACTGGAGTAAGTTTCTTCTAAACATTACTGTTTCCTTGAAACTTAAGCTGTCCTTTCCAATAACACCTTCTGCAATGCTGCAAATGTTCTGTCTGTGCTTGTCCAACATGGTAGCCACCAGATGCACGTGGCTACTGTGCACTCAAAATGGGACGAGGCTTCTAAGTTCTGAGTTTTACTTATTTTCAGTAATTTAAATATAAATAGCCATTGAAAGTTTAACAGGGTTCTGGAACACAAGATCAATATATGAAAGTCAATTGTATTTCCATACGCTAGCAGTGAAAAGTCAGAAATTGAGATATTTTTAGATCAAAAATATCAGATACCTAAGGATAAGTCTCACCAAAAAAAATGTGTAAGACCTATACACTGAAAATTGCAAACCTTGCTGAGTGAAATCACTATAGATCTTCAATAAATGAAGACATATACCATGTTCATACTCACAAAAGTCATTATTGCTAAGGTGTCAGTTCTCTCCAAAAGTGATTTATAGATTCAATGCAATCAATCCCCATCATAATTCCAACAGGCTTTTATTTATTTCTTGGTAGAAGTTGACAGACAAAGGGATTCTAAAAGTCCTATGGAATTGCAAAAGACCTGGAACAGCCAAAAATCACTCTGAAAATGAAGCACAACTGGAAGACTGACGATACCTGATTTCAAAACTTTTTATAACGCTTACGGTAACCAAATCTATGTGACAGTAGTATAAAGATAGACAAAGATCAGTGGAACAGAAGAGCCCAGGAAGAGCCCCACACACATGTGGATGAAAGCAGTAGAGAAAGAATGTCCTTTTCAATTAATGATGCCAGAACAACTGAGGTATCCAAATGCACCGAAAACAATAACAGCAACAAAAAGAACGGCGATGCCTACCTCACACCATATGCAAAATTAACTCAAACTGGATCACAGACTTAAATGTAAAAGCTAAAATTATAAAAATTTCTAGGAGGAAACAGAAAAAAAAAATCACTGTGACCTGGGGTTAGGCAAATATTTCTTAGAAATGATGCCAAGACAAGATCCGGAGGAAAAAAAATGATAAATTTGATTTCATCTGAACTTATTTAAGTTTTTTTAATGCTTACTCTTTTTGACAGAGACAGAGCACAAGCAGGGGAGGGGCACAGAGAGAGGGAGACACAGCATCAGAAGCAGGCTCTAGGCTCTGAGCTGGCAGCACAGAGCCCAACACGGGGCTTGAACAAACCGTGAGCTCATGACCTGAGCCAAAGTTGGACATTCAACAGACGGAGCCACCCAAGCACCCCTAATTTTATCTGAATTTAAGAACAGCCCCCTCCAATGCTACTGTTAAGAGATTAGAAAGACAAACCACAGATAGAAGACACGTGCAAACCATGTATCTGACAAAGGATCTGTATCCTGAATAAAGAACTATCAAAATGCAATAATAAGAAAACAAACCAATAATAAATGAGCAAAATATTTAAGCAGGCACTGCACCAAAGAAGGCATACAAATGGAAGCAGATGGACACATGAAGAGATGTTCAACATCACTGGTCATGAGGGAAAGGAAAACCAGAATCACAATGAGGTAACACTACACACTCATTCAAATGGCTAAAAGTAAAAAGACTGACCATACCAAGTGTTGATAAAGATGCTGGTGACCAACTATAGCTGCCATACACTGCTGATGGGAGTGGAAAATGATACAACCACATAGGAAAATAGCTAAGCAGTTCTTTAAGAAGTTATACCTCTACTATGTGACCCAGCCATTCCACTTCTACCCAGGAGAAGTGGAAGCATACGCCCATAATTCCATTCAACTCCATAAATGTTCCCAGCAACTTGTTTTTAAATAACCAGCATCTGAACAACCCACACAGCATCAATAGATGAATATATAAAGAAACTGTGGTATCCTCACACAATGGAATATTACTCCACAAAGGAGACTTTTTAAATAAACTATATATATACACAGTATCACAGATGAATCTCAAAATAATCATGTTGAGTGAAAAAAGCGTACTGTGTGATTCCATTTATAGAAAATTCTAGGACATGCAAATTAATATACAGTTGACCCTTCAACAATGTGGGTTAGAAGCGCTAACCCCCCACACATACAGTCAAAAATCCTTGTATAACTTTTGTCTCCTCTCAAACTAAACTACTAACAGCCTAGGTTGACTAGAAACTTCACTGATAAGATAGTCAATAAACATGTTCTGTATGTTATATGTATTATATACCATATTCTTACACTAAAAAAATCATAAGGAAATGAAAATACATTTACAGTGCTATACTGTACTTATCAAAAACAAACAAACAAAAAATCCATGTATAAGTGAATCCACCCAGTTCAAACCCATAGTTTCAGGATCAACTGTTTAGTGACAGAACATGGATCAGTGATTACCTGGAGACAGATAAGAGGAAGAGGGCAGAAAGCAGGGATGGGAATGAGGAAACTTTTGAGGATGGTAGACACGTCTAGTATCTTGGCTGTGATCAAAGTTTCACATATACATGCACATGTGAAAGTGTATTAAATTACACACTTTAAATACTGCATCTCAATAAGATCTCAGTGAATCTGTTTAAAGTAAAAAACAAAACAGGGCACCTGGGTGGCACAGTGGGTAAAGCATCCTACTTCGGCTCAGGCTATGATCTCACAGTTTCTGAGTTTGAGCCCTGCATTGGGTTCTGCACTCATAGCTCAGAGCCTGCTTTGAATCTTCTGACCATCTCTCTCTCTCCCCCTCCCACTTGCACATGCTCTCTCAAAAATAAACATTTAAAAATAAGTAAATATAAAATAAAAAAACTGAAATGTGTTCAACAGCCTCATGAGGCTGGTAGTGACTCACTGAACTGCCCAGTTCGACTCTCAGTGCTGCCTTAACACTTGGCGCTTCAACATTAGCATCCATGGGAGTATCTCTGATGCTTAACAATCTGTGGCTAATTCCAAGTCCCATCCTTTCCCCTACTTCCACTAAAAGAGATTTTCTTTTATCTTGCTTTGAAAGTAAGGCCAATGAGCAGACCTAAGAGTGGAACAGATTCAAACTCAGAACATCTTCCTGGCAGACGTTCCTGATGGACTTATTCAACCAAAGAAGGGATGGCTATGCTCGTTTAGTGAAATATTCTGGTAAAGGGTCATTTATTCTCATAAAGGGTGATTTTATAAGACTTTCCCAGAATGCTATGGAGGAACATTATCCATCAAATAGGAATCTGGTGGATCACTAGGTAGTAGCTAGGTTCCTTCCACCCCAGATTTTAGGATTTCACATTCCCCGGAATCAAAAGTACGGAGTTTGTCTTAGCCCTGGGTGCCTGGGTTTAATGGATAAAGTCTGTTGGAGGGCAGCTTAGAAAGGTCATAGTTGCAAATTCTAGTTCTGTCACTTTTATGTGTGTGGTATCAGTTTCTCCTTCTGTAAAATGGGTGTCCTGATGCCCATAAAACAGAATCAGAGTTAAGATCTAACAAGATCATGGATGCAGAGTATCATTTAAGGAGGAGAGGTACATATAATACATTCCCTCCCCTCACCCACCAAGACCTTCATCACAACACACACGTTGTTCCCTAACAGAGGGATGGGTAGGCATATGCAGGGGGCCACTCCCATTCTTACCTGGAGCCAAAGTTTGTCATGCTGAGACCACTTCCCACCAGCGATGCACTGAAATGTGGCATTCTGCCCCACATTCACCTCGACATTTTGGAGCCGCAGAAAGTGAGGTGCTTTTCCTAGGAAAGAAACCAAACAGCGTATGAGGACTCAATTCAACAGGCTGCCCCACTTCCCCATCCGTAGATGGCCATATAGGACGGTTCAGCGGTCCAGAACACATTCAGTGTTCTAGGAATGTGCGCCTAGAAAGCGGCCTGGTGCAGTAAAGAGATACTGCTGTTAGATCACTTCCTATGAGCCAGGTACTGTTTGTTCTATGAGTTTTACAGGATCACCTCACTTAAATCTCACCAATAGCCATGAGATGGAGAGTATCTCCCTTTCACAGATCAGAAAATTAAGGCTCTAAGGGGTTATAGTTTGGCACAGTCAGAGAGCCAGAAAGTGAGAGAGCCAAGGCATGACTCCAAGTCTCTGAGAGCTTTAGTATCCTTAATATTAGCTTCTGGACAATATTAGCATGTTTGCAAGAAGAAAATGGAGGCAGGCACACAGAGAGCATTCAGCATAGAGAATTCCTCCTTGTAGCCTGAGTGAGCGACGTGAAGAAAGCTTAAGCAAAGCACCTTTGAGCTTGAGACCCAGACGCCTGGCCTTGGTGATGACGCTGATGATGAAGATCATATGGAGGGCAGAACGAAGAAGGGAGAGAGGTAGAGGAGAAAAACAGTCATCATTCACAATTGCTATGTGGTCAGTATCATGTGCAGTGTCCACACATAGTAGTTCACTGAACCCATGCAGTTGGTGGTGGGATCAGCTCTGCCTTATAGTGAGTAAACTGAGGCACCAAGAGCTCAAGAAACATGCAGTCTACAGTTTTTTTAAAAATAGTTTATTGTCAAGTTGGTTTCCATGTCACACCCAGTGCTCATCCCCACAAGTGCCCTCCTCCATGCCCACCACCCCCCTCCCGCTCCCCCTACCCCATGTGCCCTCAGTTTGTTCTCAGCATTCAAGAGTCTCCCATGGTTTGCCTCCCCCCCCCAACTATTTTTCCCCTTCTTCTCCCCCATGGTCCTTCATTAAGTTCCTCCTAATCCTCCTATATGTGCTCACATATGGTATTTGTCCTTCTCTCCCTGACTTATTTCAACTCTAAGCTAGAATATCCCCTAAGGATGGGAGGAAGGTGGGCCATTTACTCTGGGGACTTGGCATAACAGGAAAGGGGACTTTCAAATGAAACTCACAGGTCTGTGACCAATCAATTCCAGAATTAAACAGTGTTACCTTGGGCTAATGGATTTATCTCTTTCCTTGTTTGTGGACTCGGGTTCTCGCCTATTTGAATTCCACAAAGATGAGTAGGCTGATAAACAATGTCTAGAAGTATCAGTTTCATCACTGAGGCACAAAAGTGCCAAGGATCCCACTGGGGTGGCTGGGTGGCTCAGCTGGTTAAGCATCTACCCCTTGGTTTTGGCTCAGTTAATGATCTTATGGTTCACGGGACTGAGCCCCATGTTGGGCTCTGCTGCATGGAGCCTGCTTGGGATTCTCTCTCTCCCTCTCTTCTCTCCTCCTCAAAATAAACTTCTTTTAAAAAGTGCCAAGAATCCCCTAACACATCAACCAAGCCATGATGAACTAGACATCAACTACCCCACAAAGCAACCAAATGAACAGCTGTTAAGAGGATCAAGAAGGTTCAACAAGGGCCTTTGGCCATCTTTTCAGAGAGAGTCAAATACCCAGAGACACAAATAATAGCAATCATGTCACTTATCTAAAGCTCCTGCAATGCCAGGGACTGTGATAAATGCTTTACCTGTTTCATCTAATTTAACTTTGTAACATTCCTATAAAGCAGGCACTATTATTATTTCCCTTTCAGAGAGGCAGAAATCAAAGCTCAACAAGTTTAATTTGCTCAAAGCTATGTAGTGTTAATAAGAGACAGAAACAGAATTAAGTCCAAATTTCCGCCCAAAAGTCAACATTTAACAAGCACGTCGTCCAGCCTCCTGGGCAATGCGAAGTCCAGAGCATCACCTGGACCCCAGAGACCAGACAAAGGGTTTGCAGGCCAGACTGTGCCAACTCTCTAGGCTCCACTATTTCCTCCCGAATATCTTATCACAAGTGATCCCCCCTCTCCTTGGCCATTTATCCCCATGGTCTTCACGCTACACACTACCTGCTCCACCAACCTGTGTCACCGGGTATAGAGCTCAGCAACAACCAAACCCTTTGGCATGAAGAGGCAGACTTGCTGTGTGAAAACACATACCTTCTGCTCAGGCTTTTGAACAAATGACAACAGCTCAGAGACCTCCCTCGTGCTACCCTCAGGACCCCACTGCTAAAGTAGTGTCAAGAATTGAAGGCCCAGGGAAGACCTCTCCTTGTGGGCTTCTCAGAATTGAAGATTCCTGCATCTAGTCAACCTGACAAATGTCATGCTGCTTTGATTGTCTGAAATTGTTTCCTTTTCGCTTTCCTGTATAATTTTGTAAAGTTATTTTTGGAACTATCAGTTCAAGTCGATTCTTCAAGTGGGACTGAACGTAAACCCGGTAAGCCCATTTATGCCACAGGTTTAAAGGGGAAGGAACATCTGCTCCGTGCAGGGAGGGAGAAGGGCCTTAACTCCAATGCTGGGAGGCTTTGTGCTGGGTTTTACAAAGGGATGTCTCTCTGTGCCCTTGGGGACACTGGGCCAATGGTTTAACGTCTGGGACCTGTGCAATTAGAGACGGATCTTCTCTGGATCAGTGTCCCCTGCTGGCTCTGACTCCCAGCTTCTCCGCAGACAACCTTCTGTCTGGATTTTTTTCATCTTCAATCCCTCTTCCTGCTTCCCTTCTAAGTTCAACGATAGAGAGTTCAGAGGCTTAATGGCCCCTAATGTTAATATTCTGGTGAAACACTGATGGCTTACGGCAGATGCTGAACTCCTGCACCTACAGGAGCCAGTTACATAAATGAACAAAGTAGCTCGGTCATAAAACAAAACATAAACAAATGACCACCTCCTTGCCCTATCATTCACTTCCCTGCTTTCGGTAGAGACTTGGGTAAAATAAAGATTTCTCTCTGTGTAAGAACAGCAACATTGCACACACAGTAATAACTGGTGTCTGACACCAGCCTCAGTACCGAGGAGGCAATAAGGAGTGGAGGGGACTAAGGAAAATGGATAAAGACCCCACGACCCCTTGAAAGAGGGCAGCTGTTACTTAAATCCAGCAGATGAAGGCCATTCCAGAGTACTTTGCTCACTGCAGTCAACTGTCCAATTTCTCACCCCACGTAAGAAATCCAGGTTTTATGTGCAATCTCTCATTCTAAAATCTTGACTGAATTTTTGGGGCACCTGGGTGGCTCAGTCAGTTAAGCACCTGACCCTTGATTTTGGCTTGGGTCATGATCTCACAGTTGTGAGATCGAGCCCCATGGCAAGGCAATCCACACTCAACATGAAGCCTGCTTGAGATTCTCTCTCTCTCTCTCTCTCTCTCTCTCTCTCATTCTGACCTTCTCCCCAGCTTGTGCTCTCTCTCTGTAAAAAAAAAAAATTAATTCCATTAAAACACCTTGCAGACCTAACAAAACACACCTGCAGGCATGCTCCCCCGGTGTGGTCTCTGTTACACAGCTCCTATGGAAGTCACCCAGAATCATTCCCATTGGCCGGTCCTGCCATCGTCGCTCCCATGACTGCAGGCAGCATGCTGCAGATCACATGGCTGCGGGCCCGATCCAGGTTCCCAACACAGGAGCTTATTGAACACCCTCCTCCCTGCTTAGTGCTCTCTCCACCTGCCCTTACTCTGGTGTCTGCTCTTGGAGCTCAGGCCTCATCTCCACCTCATGACAAAAGTCTCTCTCTGGGGATCCTCCTCATGTTGGGGACCTGTTCAGGCCACTCCTGAGCTCCTGGTCTCTCTGACCCCTCTTCTCCCCGCACCCCCCACCCCCGTCTTCTCCCAACCACAGTGCACTTCTGAGCCCTCTGCTCATTCAGCTGCCACCCCACCCCACCCCCACCTACAGCTCTGGGAAAGAGTTTATGCTGCCAGCTTCAACGTGCCAAACACAGTTGTCCTTGGGGCCCAGGTCGGCCTCCAGCTTGTGGTTTTAAACACTCCACCCTCGCTCCCCATTGAGATCCAGCATCCCCAAAGTGGGATCCTGCTGAACGGGGTTAACAGAAAACTGGTTATGCATCTGGGGCAAAATACCTTGATGCTGGTGACATTTAAACTCCTGCAGATGTCAGTGCAACATCCAAAGACATATTATTGTGCCCTTTATCTCGCTCTTTAAACCTGACGGTGCTCAGTAGGAAGCCACACAATTGAGGAGAAAGAGCAGTACACACATTAGAAACATGGTGCAGACACTCCATGGGCTCAGTGACATGACCCCCCAAGGTCGTGATGAGGGGGAAATAAAAAAGTCTAAAAAAGTCCAAAAGTCAACTTGGGGGCTAGAAACTTAGAAACTGGGTAGAAAATTGTGCTGACATTTATTATACGTGGCTGCCGCTGTGGTGGTCCTGCTAATGGCTAACACTGAGAAATGACAGCAGAGAGGGACTATGACTAAAATACTTTTACAATAACAAAAAATTTTAAATGGGCTATAAAATATAGACGAGAGGTTTCAGTTTGTAAGAGAAAATAATTTCCTTTGAGTATTACACCTGTGTGTCAGTCACTGTTTTGGAAGCTGCGAGGCAATCACTACAAGTCATAACTTCAGCTCAACTCAATCAGTAGTACAATTGCAAATCAGGCACTAACCCCCTTGGAACTTTCGGGATATTTGGTGGAATCGCTTATTGATAAGCACTGACCTGATGTTAATAGAAAAACTGTTTGGGAGGACAGAAGTGGAAAATGACAAAGCCTGAGAAGAATGTCTATTTCTCCATACAGTTACATTTTTAACAACCACAAGTGAAGTCATAAATGCATTAATATGAAAGCTTTGGGGGGACAAAAGCACTTTCAATCCAAAGGACAGTTCAGAAGCCACTTAGCGGTCTGTGTGACTCGCGATCCCATGAGCAGCCCCCAGGACGCACGCATGGCGAGCACGTTGCAAGGCATCACTCAGGCTCCACCGCTGATAGACTCCCACCACCCCAGCCTGCACCAGCCAGTCGCAGAAGCCGAAATCCAGGGGTGGGCCATTTTTAATGCCTCTGCCTCCCAAACTAACCTGTCAAATGGGACCAGCTGACTCTACCTCCTAAATGTATCTCTGATCTGTCCACCTCTCCTCTGTTTCTTCACAGCACTGCTGACCATCTGTTATGGGCTAAACTGTGTCTCCCTGCCTCCCAAATTCTTTAAGTTTATTCATTTATTTTGAGAAAGAGACAGAGAGCAAGTGAGCACATGAGCAGGAGAGGGGCAGAGAAACAGGGAGAGAGAGAGAGAATCCCAAGAAGGCTGTGTGCTGACAGCGCAGATATGGAGCTCAGACTCACAAAGCGTGAGATCATGACCTGAGCCAAAATCAAGAGCCAGACGTTCAACCAACCGAGCCACCCAGGCGCCCCTCCCCCTGCAAACCCTTATGTTGAAGCCCTACTGCTCAACACCTCAAACTGTGACTGTATTTGGAGATGGGGCTTCTAGGGTGGACCTTAATCCATCCAGAGTCCTCATAAAGAGAGAAAATTTGGACACACTGATATGTATCAGGGGCATATGTGCACAGAAGAAATCCCATGTGAGAACACAGCTAGCAAAGGAAAGAGGCCTCAAGAGTAACCAACCTCATCATCTTCATCTCAGACTTCCACCTGTAGATCTGTGGGTAAATAAACTTCAGCTGTTTAAGCACCCACCCCCAGACTGTGGTATTTTATGTGGGAGCCTTAGCAAACTAATTTACGTTCTGTTATAGATCATGTAATTGCCAATTTCATTTCCAGGGTCTTCAACCCCAGTGGAAGGGCAGAGAATGATTTTGAGTTACTCCCATACACCCAGCACAGTGCCTGTCCTGGAGTTCACATTCCAGTAACCACATGCCGCAAGTTGAATGGACAGCTCTCCCCCAGCCGGGTCAAGGCCATTACCACCTCTTCCGTGACTCTGGAACTTTCCTCCTGATAGGTCTCCTCACTTCTGTATTCCTCTTCAACTTGTCTCCACAGAGGAGCCAAAGTCATCTTTTAACACTCAGAGCAAATCAATCCCTAGGACAAATCCCTCCAGTGGCACCTCTTTGCTCTTATATTAAAACCTAACCTCATCGTGACTCTCAGGGGCCTGCGCAGTCAGGCCTCGGCCTCCCTCCCACTTTCACCTACACCTATGCTCCCTACACTCCAGGTCCTCCAGCAGCACCTGCAGACTCCTAGTGCAGGGGCGTGTCCCCCTCCCTAGATCACCACACGGGGGACTCTGGTCTCAGCTCAGACCACATGTGCACAGAAACCTCTCCTACCTCTTAGACTCTATCTGAGGACTCCCCACTCATACCAGCCACTCGCATTTATTATATTCCCAGCACTATCACTATCTGAAATTATATTCATTACTATTTAAAATTACTTATTGGCTTTCCTCCCTATGCCAGTCCGCTAATTTAACACCACGGAGATAAGGATCTAACCAACTTGATCATTTAAGTAACCCCTGTGTCCAGCACAAGTTCTGGACACATAGCTAATGCACAAAAATTTAATTATTGAAAGGAAATATGAATGAAAGGCTGGAGTGAATGTGGACTGAGCACAGAACTTAACCAGGGGCCTTTGTAAGGCATCATTCACCTCCACACAACTCAGGAGGTGCGGATAGACCCCTGAGGACTATATGCACTGGCAGTATTTGTACATATATAGTTAAGTGGAATTTTTCTAATTCCGGCCACTATCGCAGTGTCCTCACATTTTGATTTCTGGGAAGTTTAAGCTTAAGGTGCCTAAGCATCAAGGCTGAATTCTGTGTTGCACTCACATTACAAAGGAACACAGCCAGAGTCACGTCTTACTGAGTTATATCCCATGGCCCATTTGCTGGGTAACTGGCTCTCGGCAATTCCATAACCATGCAATCCACACTCCTCAGCAGGAGGAATACAAGGCTGTCAGGAGAATCCTAAATTCAGGAGCAGCCCCAAGGAGAGGGAGAATTCCAAGGGAAGACCATGAGACCTCAGGGTGGAAAGGCACCCAAACACCATCCAGAGAACCCTCTCCCACAGAGATTTCTCAGAGAGAAGGGAACATTTGGCTTTAATGGCAATCCATGGACAGTACTCGGAATCAAGGGAGAGCTGAGGGTAAAACAATGGACGGGTATCAGGTTGGGCCTGACAGCAGAGGGGAGCGGAGAGATCTGGGATCCCTTATGAGAAACCCAGGCTGGGTTCTCCTGGCAAGAGACACAGACAGACAGAGTGCAGACATCCAGCACTGAGTAAGCAGCAGGGCTGCAGCAGGAGTGAGTGTCCCTGAAAAGGATGGGATGTGCACAGGCCTTGGGGACATCAACCTTGTCTCACAGACACTACCTCACAACTGGGAGAGCTGTGCAGAGCTCAGTGTGTGCAGCTAAGTGGGCCACAGGGAGGGCAGACATCTGACACAGCTGCCCAGGGTGAGGTCAAGGATCATTCTTTAATGGGCAGCTGATGCTGACCAGTGGAGGGAAGGCTTAATCAAGGTGAGGGGATTAACTGCGTATCTACTATATAAACACTGCATGGCTGGGGGGGGAGGGGCGGGGTAGAGTTCTGGGACGCTCTTCACATGAGGTCTGGTTCAGCGGGCATGACTGAATTACCAAAGACTCAGGAAGTAACCCAGAGGATAGAAAGCTTAGACCACAGTAATGAATAATCCAGTAGGATCTCAGCATTCCTGAGAGGCTGGCTGATTTGGGGAAGAAATAGGGCTCTCTTATACAAACACAAAATACAATTATCCCAAATGCTGTCTTGCCAAAACCCTTTGGAACTTGTCCCAAATTCTTCCAAAGAAGGTGCTCTAAGCAATGAGTCCAACAATGGCATTCCAGTGCCGGGGAAGGAAGTGATGTTCAAGGCACTAACAAATTCACTGCAGAAGAAGTGGAAAGTGTCATTTCAATTAAAGCAACATGGATGGGGCTGAACTGAAAACAGCCCCAAAATGAAAGGACTGAAAGGCCCTGTAAAAACCAGGGGCAAGGACACTTCTGGAGAAAACCGTAAACTACACCACAGCCTATGGCATGACTCATGGCTACAAAGAGGGAGTAGAGAGGGCCCTCCAGGAGTCACCTGCAACCAGATGGCCACTAATAAATTAATGAGAATCTCCAATATGCAGAACGCTAACAAACTAAGAGGGCTGCTACCCGAGCTAGCCCTCCTCAGAGGTGCCCTGATTACAGCCCCCCACCCCCACTCCCAGCCAAGTGTCACCAGATATGATGCCATCCAACTCCCTCTGGGATTTTGTGAAACTGGGAACCACAGCTCTTTGCACAGATGCAGAAATCTCAGACTAAATACAGCAAAAAGAACTTCAAGGGGAAACTGGATGGGCATGGAAGGAGGGGTATGCTTTGAGGACTCTTGACACTGTATCAGAAGTTCTAACCACTATGAGAAATCTCTCCCTACGCCTACACAGAGCTGATGAGTGTATTTAAAATTACTTTTAAAGAATTAATAGCTTTGGAGTACTTTTCCCTGTGAGTGAGCAGTGGGCTAATTTGCCCAGTGTTTTGGTGGTGTTCTTTTTTTAAGACAATTGCACAAGATTCCATCCAAAGCCTTCTAATTCTTCCACTTCAGTGGTCTGAATCCCACTAATAAACAATCAGGACTTTAGACTCCCTTAATGATGGAGAGAGATTCAAACAAAGATGTTTTGCCACTCTCTGCAAATTTCCTGTAGGTGCTGCCTGTTGAACAGGCCAGCAAAATGACGAATTTATTCAGGACTGATTGCATTGAGCATGTAAGCATTTTTGAAGGATTAAAAAAGAGAGAGAGTGAGAAATGGTTGTGAGCTGAATGAATGGTGGTGGGGGGAATACAGCCTCCAAACTCCCCAGTCGGGCAGGGAGCGAGGCTGCGTGAGGAGGAAGGAACAGACTTACTGCATGGATGAGCAAGGACCCGGACCTCGTCCACAGCGATGTAGCCAGGATGACCCTTCAGAGAGACGGATTCAAATATCACCTGTAACACACAGGGGGGAGAGTCGGTTTCGCAGAACTGCCTGTAGGCATTATAGGAAGCTGCCCAGCCCCCAAACCCTCTGTTTAAGCTTCCCATGAGAGCTCCCCCCCACCCCCGCCACCAAAGAGGCATTACAGTAGTCTAGTACACTCCCCTGCCAACTGTCTTGGGTTTTCAAAACAAGGTAAAAAGGCCACATTCTAATGACCAGCAAAAGAAGAGTCAGTCACATGGAACATTTTTAACAGATTTCAGAAATAACACTTGAATGCAGAAAAACCCAAACATGGCCTGAAACCCCAATCTGCACTTTTTTCATTGTTGTTTCAAGTGAAACACAGAGAATAATGGCTTCCTAATATCCCAAACTTTCTTATGAACTGTGACAAGAGCTTACCTTAGAAGCTACCATAAGCCAAGGAGGGTTTACCCTGATTTGATTCTACATCCCCTAGGAATATATTCTGTCTGAATTTCTTTTTTTTTTTTTATTTTAATTCCAATACAGTTAACATACAGTGTTATATTAGTTTCAGGTGTCCAATATAGCAATTCACCACTTCCATATAATGCCTGGGGTTCACGACAAGTATGCACCCCCTAATCCTAGTCCCCTGTTTCGCCCCTCCCCCCACCAACCCGCCCTCTGGTTACCATCAGTTTGTTCTCTGTAGTTAAGAGTCTGTTTCTTGGGTTGTCTCTCTCCCCAGTCTGAATTTCTTAATAATACCTCTCGAAGGTAAGCCCTCTGCACAACTGTCAGCGTCCGGGAATCCAAAGGCAACAAACTCTTTGAATTATCCATTCTGACTCTCACCCAAACTATGTATTTCAGTAGAGATTTTAAAGCTCAGTTAAGAGCTGTCCTTTCCACCCCCTGTCTAACTTCGCCTAGGAGATGTGACTACCCACGTGGATACTGTGATTAATGCCCTTGACCTCCCTAATTCCAATGGTGTTTATCTCCCAATCAGCTTCAGTCACAGATATGCATACTTGGGCCTCTCATATTCTTTAAAAGCTCCCCTCTGGCAGCAGGGTCTGCTCTAGTACAGCCCAGCTGTGTTACAATCGCATTTGAGATTCTCAATAGTTTTATCAACATTCATTCTCAACACTTCCTTACTTCCCACTGCAAAACTGCCCCCTCCTCCTATAATCTGGACTTTTCCCCCAACACTTCCCCTAGAACTGTTCTCATGGCAAATACCAGTAACCTCTTAGATGCTAAATCCAATAGATAGTGTTCAATCTTTATCTTAAGAAGGAAGACAGTGTAATGCTTGCACTCGGATCAGAATGCCTGGGTTCCGGTCTTGGTTATACCACTTACTAAGCATGTGACCTTGGCCTATCCTAATTATTAATAAATGTTCCATGAATGAATACAAGGCTGGTCATGGGAGAATGGTGAACAGTGAAACATACATTTGTTCAGTGTTCTCTCTCCCTTCTGCAGAAATAAGAATTCTATAATGAAACAGAATTTTTTCATCCATCAGAATTCCTCCGAGAATTTTTTTTTTTTTTTGGTAAAGCATTAGGATAGGTGAGATTTGGCTTTCTCAAAAACAGGAGAAAAATATTCTATAATAAATAAGGGAAAGAATGTTCTGGTTTTCCATTAAACGAGTTAATAAATGTAAAGGGCTTGCAACATACATGGTAAGATATTGATAAATGTGACTATTGTTGTTCTTACTCGTGAGAGAGGGATGGAAAGAAGAGAGGGGAATGTGAGGGAATAGTGGCAGGTGTGGAGAGACGAGGAAGCTAATGGACTCTCCAATGTGATTGTCCCCGGTAGCCACCACCCCAAGTTTCCACTGAAGTTCATTCTCTCAGTAGACTCTTTGATGTAAGTCATGACTGGCAGAAAATTGCAGAGGCTGGACTCTGGGTCCATGTGGAGTTATGTGGAAATAAAGAGGCACGTGTGGCTTCAGGGAAAAGGGGGTTCGGGAAAGGTGGTGGGGAGAAAGTACAGAAGCATAGAGAAAAGGACCATGGCAGCCCAGCAAATCCTTGATGAAGGCTCCAAACTCACAAGACATTAGAACTAGGTCCACAGTATATAAATACCAAAGCTTTACACCAAAGCTCTGGATACAGCTGAGACTAAAGCACTTCCCAAGAAAGAACTGGGAAAAGTCCTCCCCATCACTGCCAGATCACTCAGAGAAAAATGCTCACAAACACGCAGGAGCCCAGAGCATGTTGTCTTTGGCATGCCATTCCAGAATCACAACTTTTTTTTTATAAAAATCATGCTAGCTGCCATGATATAGACACCCTCAGTTCCTAGGGAGTAAAGAGTCAATAACACAGATACGAGACTGGATACGTTGGAAATAGTGCTAGAAGGGAAAGGAAAGCAAGGAAGATCCATGGTGGACCCTCCAAGGCCTGTCTGGGGTCACCTGCTGAGGCAAGTCCCCTGAACACTCTCGATGAGGCTGGCACTAAATTGAGTAAAGAACTGTAGAGGCTACTTGAGTGCTGTTTGCAGCAGGCAGGGAGGGTGGAGTGGAGGACAGGCACAAGGAGCTTACCATCACCCAGCAACACTTCATGTCAGTGTAGGGGGGGCGGCAGGGACCCTGAGGGACAGAGGGGCAGCACAAAGCCCGGGCTGGGCAACCCACCTTCTCTGCAGGACATTCTTCAACCCTAAGGCCACTAGGACCTACAGTCAACTACATGTGCCCTAGCCTCTAGAACCTTAGAGGCCTCCTGGGGCTTGCATGGAAAGCCTCAAACCACTCTCCATGCATGAGCTGTGGGCAAAGCTAGGAAGTCATCTCCCAGAAGAGGCTCAGAGATGCATCATCCTCAATTTTGCCAAAAAGCAGGTTGGGTGCATGTTAGGGAAAGGGGAAGAGATGTCAGGCCATGATTTAAGGGAGCTGGCATTTTATCCTCCCCTTTGGTGGTCTTTCAGCAGAGAATCTGTATAGGAAGAGTTTCAAGGGGCTGCAAACATTTTCACCAAACGTGAGAGAGAAAAATGTCGGCTACCAGCACCCCTCGTAGGAAGAAGATCACATGTATTTTCATGGAGAGGGATTACTGAGGGTAAAATCAAGAGAGCCTCTCGCCCACACCAGCCCCAGGAGGCCTGGCTAAGATGAACAGGAGAGTCTGCTGCTCAGCAGAGGGGGCAGTGGGAGAGAGGAGACGGGGTAGAGTGTGAACGTTGGGAGAGAGCAGCCTCCTCTGTGAGATGCACCCCATGAATTGTGCACGAAGCTTCTACACTGAGAGTACCAGATCCCCGAGAAAGAGACTGGACTCCAAGTCCAGCTGAATCCAATCCAGGCAGGTCCTAGATTTCATGAGTTTACACAACAATTATAAGCACTGAATAAAAGACAACTTCACCTACGCAGGTGATCGGAAACGGACTGAACAGGTAACTGATAAAAAGTTCTCATTTTTTTAAATCTTGGGACAGAACAGCTTCAAATCATTAAAAACATAAAATAGAGTTAACCTGACCTGCAAAGGGGCAGAGATTTAAAGTGTAGCTTAGGCGATTTTAATAAGCTCCAGTTCTCCGGAGAGGAGGCAGGTGTGGGGCTAGACAGCAAGCAGAGGTTCATCCCAGGCTCTGCTGAAAACCTGATGCCACAGAGCCCACTAATAGGAAAGATGAAATTTCCCTGTTTATTGCAGGGCTGAAAGTCCATTTTGGAACTATGAAATATGACTTTAATAAATGAATACATAAGCCATCAGGATCTGAGTCCCAGCCCTGCTAAAAACTAAAATTGTATTTAGTCCACAGAATCATATATGCAGGACGGGAGCTCAGGGTCTGATGAATTTTAATATCTACTTTGCAAGTGTCTTTGACTCTCTGGATAGATCTCCCCTTCTCTCCCCTGGATATATGTGTGGGTGCATGTAGGTGCATCTGCACCTGTGTGTGTGGCCACGGGACTATGCATTAGTGGCTGTGTGTGTGTGTGTGTGTGTGTGTGTGTGTGTGGTGGGGGGGAGAGACATGCCTCTTCTAAACTGCTGCTTTCAGTGCATTAGTGGCCTTCTCGCCACAAAGCTCACAGCAGAGGGTATAATGTAACGTAATGATGCTATAGTGCCCAACAAGTTGGAAAAGAGAAAATTCTCCCAGATGAAGACGCCTATCACAGGGATGCCACAGAGCTTACAGAGCACAGCTCAACCACAGTGGGCATTTCTTCAAAGAAGGAATCCTTCCTCTTTTTCTGTTCTTGCCTCCGTTCCTCCCTCCTTCCCCCCAACGATGACTGAGGCCCACTGCAAGCCTGACATGTCGTTTTATATATGTGCAATCGCATTCAGTGCAGAGAAGAACCGTCCATTGTTTCTTCTCTCCAGTTTACAAATGAGAGCAAGCGATTCGGAATGATGACAGGATACATCCAACATGACACAGCTAGTGAGTGGAAGATTCTCATATGGGCTTTTTTCCCCAAAAGCAGGAAACGGAGCTTGGAGCCAGAGGACCTAAGCAGGATTACAGGAACCTCAGTTTACCAATAATATGCCCTACTCTAGAACACAGGACACACTGCTTCCCAGCACAGGAGAATACCACACAGATAAACGAGAGACAATATACCTACCACAGAGCTGGGACAAAGGGCGTACCCAAGAAATGTCCTTTTCCCTCCCTATACCTCATCAAAGAACATGGCCACAGTGGCACTGTCCTCTCCTGGGTCGCTTTTCCCGCTTATTACACTTGCACTTGTGGCCCTATCCTATAATCCATTTATATCAGGCACTCGATAGGGGTTTTCCAGTTGCAGTCCTAAGGCCTCTCTGGGGGTATCCATGACTTAGGGACACTTACTTTATACTCACTTTTACAGGGGGGTAGTCGTGGACCTGGGCATCCAGATTCAGGTCCAAGCTTTTCCAATGATTTGCTGTGTGCCCTTGGACTTCAGTATCCTTCTCTAAACCTCAGCTTTACCACCTACATCAAGGTTCAGCAGACTAGAGCCTAGAGGTCCAATCTGGCCCACCACTTGGTTTTAGATGTAAAGCTTTACTGGGACACAGCTACATCCTTCCACTCATTTCCATATTGTGTGTGGCTGACCACACAGTCTATCTGAAAGGAATATACTATAGATGCTAAGCCAAAGGGGCCTGAGAAGCTCCGGGTCACGAACCGTGGCAGCCCCCAGTCCATTATCTGCTTCAGACTCTGCAGAAAAATGCCGATCTGACTATGTCACTTTCTTACTTAAAACCTTTCAACAGTAGGCATGGGGATAACTGCAAATAGGCAGAAGGGATTTACTGGGGTGATGAAAATGTTCTAAAACTGGTTTATGGTGATGACTGCACAACTGAGTAGATTTACTAAAAATCACTGGATTGCACACTTCAATGGGTAAACTCTAGGATATGTAAGTTGTACCTAAGTGCATAAAGTTGTTTTAAAAAAAGAAAAGCTTTCGAGAGTCCCAGGACAAGCGGCCCCAGAGCTGTGCTCCCCCAGGTACGCTCTGTGGACTGATGCCAGCCTGTGCCCTGTGCCTTCTCGGCCCTCAGTGAGGTAAGTAGGCCAAGTGGGAGAGGCGTTTAGAAACTACCGCAGTAATGTGGCACTGCTGTGACAGTTTTACTAGTCATGAAAGCACTGGGCACAGAAAAATGGCATTTTGCAACAGTCTGAGTGGCAGTGCTCCAGACCAGAGATTACACTTAATCTCCTTGGCCTGGGATTCAAAGCCAGCCAGGGTCTTCTGTCTTCTGCAAGCTTAGCTCCCTGTGTGTCTCCTTTGTGACCCACCCTCACACAAGGGAGAGTTTCCAAACTCTGCAAAACTTTCTCACTCACTCTTCCGGCCCCTGGCATACACCATCCCTGACAACCCAAATGCTTTTCCCTTCCTTTTTCAATAATTATTGAAATGTCACCCTTCACGACATAGCCTAGCTGCCACCTCCCCCTGGAAGCCTTCCTGATTGCTTCCTCCCAAACACTCTATTCCCAGGGGTTATCTTCTCTCTCATAACCTCAATCTTTTCATCCATAAATTAGGGATAATCACAGAAAGTCCCTCATCAGATCTTTGTGAGCAATTACTTTATAAGAGGCTTCAATGTCTCTGTTCTCACAGCATCCCGGAGAGCCTGCTGTGTCCCACACCACAGAAGCTGCTTATCTATATACTGGTCTCCTTTTCCCAAGCAGGATCTCCAGGAAGGCAGGGGCCCTGCCAGATCACATATGCCCCTGCAGGGCCTTGCTAGAAGAGGCTCAGTGAACATAAGTGGCATAAGTGAGTAAAGGAAGTCCTTTCTTGACCTAACAACTGTAGGCAGGGCAAAAGGCATAAAGGATTACTTTTTAGAGAATCAAACCATAAAACGCCGTACCTGGTAGAAATGTGGCCAGAAGGTGCTGATGGCAAGCTCTGCCTTCACCCAGCCCTCCGTGACGACCCCAGACACGTTCCAGACAGGGTTCCCCTGGGGTCCACCATTCACCTTCACATAGACATTCAAGGCTCCCGGGCTGGACCTGTCACGGCTGGAGAAGTAGTAATGGAAATCGATACAGTGGGTGTCATTCTCCTTCAGGGTCGGCAGGAGAAGATGGGCCTTCTGGCCAGAGGCCCTCCCAGAGCTGTTCACCATCATGAAGGATCCTGGAGACCCACAGAGGGGATAGGAAGTAGAGACAAAGAGAGAAAAAGAAAATCCTTCTGATAATTGGTCATACCCACAAACATAATGGCCAGAAATCAAGTCACTCTAGGCTAAAAT
Source organism: Hyaena hyaena (assembly GCF_003009895.1). Lineage (NCBI taxonomy): Eukaryota > Metazoa > Chordata > Mammalia > Carnivora > Hyaenidae > Hyaena > Hyaena hyaena. The sequence goes on from NW_024080657.1 coordinate 6,183,764, forward strand.
GAGCAAATCAGAGAACTCTAGATGCTGGCGAGGATGTGGAGAAACGGGCACCCTCCTACACTGTTGGTGGGAATGTAAACTGGTACAGCCCCTCTGGAAAACAGTGGGGAGGTTCCTCAGGAAACTAACAGTAGAACTCCCCTATGACCCAGCAATAGCACTGCTAGGAATTTACCCAAGGGATACAGAAATGCTGAGGCATAGGAGCACATGTACCCAAATGTTCATAGCAGCACTCTCCACAATAGCTAAAACATGGAAAGAGCCTAAGTGTCCATCAACAGATGAATGGATCAAGAAGATGTGGTTTATCTATACCATGGAATACTACATGGCAATGAGAAACAATGAAATCTGGCCATGTGTAGCAACATGGATGGACCTTGAGGGTGTTATGCTGAGCGAAATAAGTCAGGCAGAGAAGGACAAATATCATATGTTTGCACGTATAGGAAGATTAGGAGGAACTTGACGGAGGACCAAGGGGGATAAGAAGGGCGGAAATGGTGGGGGAAAGGGAGAGAGGCAAACCATGAGAGACTCTTGAATGCTGACAAAAACTGAGGACTGATGGATGTGGGGGGGAGGGGGGGAGGGGCATAGAGGAGGACACTTATGGGGATGAGCACTGAGTGTTATGTGGAAACTAATTTGACAATAAACTATTTGTAAAAAAAAAAGAAAAGAAAAGAAATCAAGTCACTCTAGGAGGGTCTGATTGATCTTGAGGAAGCCACATCCTGTCTTTCAACCTGAGTATCATCTTCTGTAATTGTGAATTTTAAAAATCTACTGAATAAGGTAGTTTAAAAGTTAAGAGATGGGAACACGGGGCACCTGGTGGCTCAGTTCACTGAAAGTCCAACTTTGGTTTTAGCTCACATCATGATCTCAGGGTTAGTGAGACTGAGCCCCAAGTCGGGCTCAGCATGGGCAGCACAGACCCTGCTTGGGATTCTACCTCTCCCTTTCTCTCTGCCCCTCCCCTGCACGTGCATCCATGAATTCTGTCTCTCAAAAATAAACGTCTTTTTTAAAAAGAGAGAGATGGTAACACATATAAATATTTCTACAAAGCAGATAGTCTATTAAAATTTACAGAAGAAACACTACATGCAGCAGGTCACAAAGGAAACATGGAACAAAACCCCAGAAATACAGCTACCTGTGCAACCTCTAAGTGTAAAATGTGAAATGCAATCTCATGCAAGCCTGGGTTGTCTTGATGGAAGCCAAATCTGTCTAACGTAAGGGGGTCCTTCCAACATATTCCACTTGAACCCTTGCATTCAGTACAAGGAACAATTGCAAAGTATCCCAGGAGGACATATAAAAAGTATAATATATTCAATTAAGCAAGGAAGACTCCAAAGGAAGTAACAGACAACTAGAAGATGTTTGGCCTGGGATGGAGGGTAAGTAACACTTCCTAAGCACTTAAGGAGTACAGATGTGGTGCCTAATGTCTTTTTAATATATTATTCGATTTAATTTTCAGAATGACCCTGGGAGGTGAGGATTTTCATTTTATTTAAAGACTGAATGACTTTCCCTGGGCACCTCACAGAGGGAGGGATGGAGGAGACCCAGACATTCTCCAACTCCATGGTTACACTCTTACTCTCTGCAGAACACAGGACTACTGTTTTCAAGCATTAGGCAGGAGGACTGCCCACAGAAAGGAAGGTGGCCTCTTTGGAGTTGCTCTGACAGATTAAACGGTTGTTTCTACAGTTCTTCAACCCACCCTGGATCCATGTCCTGGTCCTCCCAGAAGAGGCAGAGGCCATGTCCCCATCCCTTGACTTTGGGCTTCACCTGCTTTGGTAAACAGGATGTCAAAAGACTGAATCAAGCAGAGGCTTAAAGTGTGCATGCCTAGCTACACTTGCCCTCTCGCACAATCACCATCTTTCAGGAGAAGACTGTGCCCCAGCTAGCTGCTGCCTCTTTCAGCTGAGGACTGAGAACTGACACATGTGGTGGAGAACTGAGCTCAGCCAGTGCTGAAGAACCAAGCCATCCCCACACCACAGCTACAAGCACAGCCACACTGTCAATACCCGAACCCAGATCCAACAGTGTACAATAAATGCTCAGACCCATGAGTGGGAGAGTAAATGCTCACTGCTATTTGCCATTGAGCTTCCTCTTCTTTTGCTGGGCAGCATTACTGAGGCAGTTGCTAACTGATAACTGTGCTAGAGAGGCAGATCTGCGAAAGAAGCCACAGGAGGCAAATTTCCATTCAAAGGGCCTTCTAAAAAAGGCCCTGGAGGCAAAGTTCCTTGCCACTACAGGTGGCTAAATAGAGCCTGGACCACTGAAGAGAAGTCTAAGGAAATTTCACTATCAACTGTGAGGGCCGAACTCTGGGACTTAAAGTCCCATGATGCTACAAACTAAACTGCATCATAAAACACAGGAGATAAACTCGGGATTCTGGGATGAACATTCCTACCTAGAAAAACACTGTTGCTTTGAAATCTCATTTAAACCACTAAAATCTTCAATTCAGAATGAAACCTTAAGACTGCTTATTCTCAACTAGAATAAGCCACTTCAGGAAGAGCCCTAGTCATTCACCTCAATGCCCAGAAGACTAGCTTCCAGCTAGTAAGCGCTGAGCAATCTGTTGCTCACTGGGATTCTAGAGGGTACCAAGCATTCCAAGCCCTTACTCCTTGGATTCTGCATGAATTTAAAAATAGATATGGGCACAGAGGGGGGCACTTGTGGGGATGAGCACTGGGTGTTATATGGAAACCAACTTGACAATAAACTATTTGTAAAAAAAAAAAAAAAAAAAGATAAGAAAAAAATAGATATAGGACAGGGATGCCTGGGTGGCTCAGTCAGCTGAGCATCTGGCTCTTGGTTTTGGCTCAGGTCCTGATCCAGCCCCACATTGGGCTCTGTACTGATGGCACAGAGCATACTTGGAATTCTTTCTCTCTCCCTGCCCTTCCCCCACTCACACGCACACTAGCATTTGGTCACACTGTCTCAAAACAAAACAAAAAAAAACCTTAAAACTTTCACACAGAGTTCAAAATTCCTATATTATTATTCACAAAACTGGATTAGAGAAAGTAACTTGGACTCAAGGCCAAATGAGGCTTCTACATTTTCTTCTCTGCACCAGCACATAAAGCAGGTGGATACTTGTGGACTCCGTCCTTCTGACTTCACCCAGATCCCTAGGGCTAGAGATATCCTGGAGAGATGGCCACTTAGGGCCAATGGGTAGGCCCATCCCCAAAATGAGCCAACAAGAAGCAAGGTGACTAAGACAGAGAAACATGAACCATCAGACATTCGCCATCCCACCAATCAGAAAACTCCCCGCCTCTTGGGATAGGAGACCCTGAAAGTAGTACAGAGGCTACATCTCCCCAACATCCCCCCACCATGTTTCCAAGAGAATCAAATCTCCTTATGGCATGGTGGTAACATAGGGTAAGAGGAGAGATGTCCCTTGTCAGATGTATTATCTCTAATTATCACAACCTCCCCACTGAGGCACCAAAGGAAGAACCACAGCAAGGGGGAAACTGAGCACAGATAGGAGACTGAGCTATCACCCACACCGGTGTCTGTTGACCTGCATGCCACAGGATTCCAGAAGGTTTCCCAGGGATAGATGAGTGATACCCCATGAAGTTTAGGTGACTGCACCTGCCAGAGAGGTGTGGCACAGCTATGGGTAGGGAAGACAGCCTGAGAAGCCATCAGTCCCTGGCTCTCTGCACTCAGAATCCCATGGTGCCCCCACGGACATTTCACCTCCTGCCCTGCCAATCCACATCGGGCTGCATGGAATCCATTCCAGAGAGAGTCGGGAGGGGTTCTCTTCCACCAGCTCAGGCTCCCACTTCTTCGTTCCAGCTCTGGTGGTGAGGCAAGCTCGTGGAAGAGGCAGAGCTACGTAATGTACATCCACCACCATGAGTCTAGGACTGCTCTCGATCCTGCTGTCCCCATGACTGCAGGCAGATGACGCTCTATCTCCCAGAAGGCAGAAGTACTGCAAGTGCTTGGCCTTCTATCTACCCTCCATTTGGAGAAACTCCTGGTTCATTAACACACCTGCCCTCTTTGTTCTGGGCACATAGCTGGACTGCATCCCCTGGCCTCCTTTATATAAATTGGTGGGGCCACACAACTGGGTTCTAGCCAATGGGCCTAAGTAAAGAAGTGTGCCACTTCCAGGCTTGATTCATAAAGCCACCTCCCTCCCCCCAGCCCTACTTCCACTGTTCCACCCTCCATTATCTTGTCCCTCAAAGGATGGTCCCTCAAACAGCAGCAGCACCTGCAAGTTTTTTAAGAAATGCAGAATCTTGGGGTGCCCGGATGGCTCAGTCATTTAAGCATCCGACTTTGGCTCAGGTAATCATCTCAGGGTTCATGAGTTCAAGCCCCATGTTGGGCTCTGTGCTGACAGCTCAGAGCCTGGAATCTGCTTCAGATTCTGTGATCCCCCTCCCCTGCTCGCACTGTGTCTCAGTCAAAAATAAGCATTAAAGAAATGCAGAATCCCGGGCCCCACACCAGGCCTTCTAAATCCAAATCTGCAATTTACCAAGATCTGCAGGTGATCTGTATACACATTAAGGTGTGAGAATCACTGCTCCATTGTCTCTCCCAACCACCAGCTAAATGAAAGCATAGGGTTCAGAGAATTCCAAGAGAAATGGAACATAATAAAAGGAGCCTGGTTCCCTGAACAGCCATGACCATCAGGAAGGCTACCTACCTATTAGGAACACTCATTTAGGCTTTAAGAAAACAAGGAATAAACTGTTACTGGGTTATTAAGGCACAGAAATTTTGAAGTTTATTTCTGCAACTAACATTATTGTTTTGGCACTCCCACAGAGTCTTACTTCCCAGAAGTCCCTTTATTTAAGGGGACAGGATGAAAAACGATAGGTACTAAGCAAAGCTGCAAGACAGGCCAAGTAGGGACATCACAAAAAGCACTGTCTTAATGTAAACAGAGGCAGAAAGAAAGAAGAAAAGGAAAAGAATGGACTCTGAGGACAAATTCTTCAAAAAGCAAGAAATATCCTGGATCTTCATTAAGATAAGCTGCCTTGGGTGGGTCAGAGTGGAGTCTGGTCAAGGCCACACCACCACCACCACCACCACCACCACCACCACCACCACCACCACCACCACCACCACCACCACCACCACGGCCCCTAATGTCTATTTAGAGGACTTGATACACAGGTCTCAGCCTTTAGACCAGACAGAAAGGTATATGTTTTGGGGCAAGACTCATGGAAACAGGTAAGAATATTGAAAATTATATATTAGGAAAAATAAATGATGGCTGCCCACCCCACCACACCAGCCCAGCCTAGTGACAAAGGAGGAAAAGTACACAAAGAAGGTGTAGCAGGATGCAGTCCTGCTCACCAAGGTCCTGGTGAAACTGGAGGAACGAGCAGTGCTGCTCTGGCACCCAGGTGACAGAAGGGGACGGTGAAAAGTCAGCCATCAGCAGGTGGCACACCCAGCAGGAGGGAAGGGGTCTGCACCACTGGGGGGAGCATCCAGAGCAGCAGCTGGCCCTGCAGCAGTGGGCCTCCCACTGTGCAAGCACAGAAAGAAGCCTGCCAACGGAAGAACTCAGTGCAACTGACCTCACACTCATGACCAGGGACAGCCTTATGAGGATGGACAGAAGCCCGAGGGTCAAGCAGGTGGAGCATCAAGGCACACCAGACTCAGATCCTGGTTTAGTGTCCTATGGCTGCCTTAACTAATTACCATAAACTCCATGACTTAATAGAATACAAGTTTACTCGTTTATGGTTCAAGAGGTCAGAAGTCTAAAATCAAGGTGGAGGTAGGCTTCTTTCATTCTAGAGGCTTCAGATGATCATCTGTTTCCTTGTCGTGTCCTGCTTTTAGACTACACTCCCCAGCTCCTAGCCCTTTCCTTCATCTCCAGAGGACATCACTCCAACCTCTAGCTCCACTGTCACCTCTCCTTCTTCTCACTCTGACCCTCCTGCCTCCCTCTTACAAGAACTCTTGCACACTGGGTCTACCTAGACAATGCAAAATCACCTCTCCATTGCAAGAGCCCTAATCTAATCACACCTGCAAATCTGTTTTGCCAAGTAAGGTAACACATGCCCAGGTTCCAGGGATTAGGACATGGTCATCTTTGAAGGACCATTTTTCTGTCATTTTCATTAACATGAACACATAGGTATTCCCAAGCCAGTGAACCAGAGAAGTAAGGATGACAGACCCATTTGGAGCCAGCAGGTGTACAGTGTCTAAAGGGCAGGTACCCTAGGGGAATCTGAGCACTCTCATGTGAGTGTAGAAGACTCCTTGCACTAGTGGATCCTGTAATCACTTAGAAAGGGAGTATAATGTAAAAAACAAAATGTAAGGTCATATCATTTGGCTCTCAATTTGGACAAAAAAAAGGGAAAAGGTTTGGGGCCACAACCAGGGAAGGTCCACCCTTCAGCAGTGGAAACTATCAGGACTACTGGCCAGTATGAACATCATGGTCATACATTGCTCCTAAGATACCAGCCCTGCATGGTTACCTCCTCCAGGTTAATCGGACTGATACCTGGAGAAACTCTCCCTGTGGTTTGGCCACCCAATATCCGAACTCCCTTCCCACAATTGGGGAACTCCCCCATTTTGAAACACAGCCTGCCTTCCTCCACAGAAACAGAAAAGGCCAGATGTTCTCTGTCCCAGGAAACCTAGCCTCGCGTATCTAGAAGGACAGCTCAGGAGCAGGGCACAGACGTGATTACAACCCAGAGAGAAGGGTGATGAACTCAGCCAGGGGGGCCAGGGCATCTTCCAGGAGTGGGCTACGCAGAGCCTGAGTGTGAAGAATGTGACACTTCACCAGCCCATGAGCGTATCATGAACCCGGATAGTGGAATCTGGCCAGCTTTATGCCCTACCTGTACCTAACAAACTCCAGCTCCTTGCAATCCTCCCCTGCATCTTTCTAAAATTCCTCAAAGCAGGTGCTCACTGCTGACTGAATTAATGATACCAATTCCCTTGTCCTCCCTGCATTTCTGGCACAGATCTTTTGAATGGTCCTCGTCTCAAGGATTGGGCAGGTCCTTCCAGTGTCCCTCTGCTGAGGCACACTCTCAGGGGACCCACGATAGAGATGCTTAAGCTCCAAAGTTAATAAGAATACGCTACTTCTGCAAACTTACATGGTTTTCTCCCCTCCTCCATCAGGGCGAGGCTCACCCGGCACCACCAACCCCTTAATTCCACTTGGCATCATGCTTTGTGATGGATTTTCTCTTCCACGGCAGTGGCCCTGCAGTCAATCACTGCAACAGGCTTCCTCCAATCTGCAGGACACACCTGAGTATTCTCCCATCCTCATGGCACAGGGCTCAGTTTTTTCTCTCCCAGCACCCCTTCCCCAGGAATATCCTCAGGCACGTTATGTGTGAAGAGATGCCAGAAGGTAGAGAGTTTAAATCCCTGAATAAGGTATGAGAGCCTCTTCTCTTTCCCCATCGGGATCCCTTTCATGGATGTGTGCCTGGTGGTAACTGCGGAAGGCATCTCAAAGAGAAAGAACAGCATGTCCAAAGGTTTCCAAAGACTGGAAGCCAGAACATTCAGCAATGTAAACATAGTGTCTTTGGAAAGAGCCCTGAAGACACTTCATAGCCCCGACCTATATCCAGCCCACCTTACAGAGGTCTGGCCACACCGTGCACAAAGGAAGGAAGCCATATATGAGTTGAGCCCAGGCCTGCGGTTTCAGAGACTGTTAGGGAGTGAAAACCCTCCTCTACCAGCAGCTCAGTGGGGGCCCTCTTTGATCAACAGGTTGGCTTAATTAATATCATCCCGGGGCTGTCAGTTTCCTGGAGATCAAAAATGAGCCAGTCATTATGCCAAGATCAGTCAGAAACAAGAAAGGGAAGACTGTAAATATATTCTTTTCCCTTCTCTTTTTCCCCCCAAAATCTACTGAAGTGATAAGGAACATAAAACAGCATTAGTTTCCTCATAGTTATTATACATAGCACCGAAAATTGTGGAATTAAACCAGGAAGTACTCTCTGGTTGGCCATAAATTTTGCATTTTTCCCCTTCGTGCATAATAATGCCTTGATACGCACCCCGTTATTGATGTGTCTACAACACAGATCCCCTTTTTTGGAGGCAAAACGCTTCTCCATAGCAGATGGCGGCTATTGTGTTTACACATGAGCACCTCAGGATTGCATTTCCTCACGTCGGCAGTAAAAAGAAAGCCCTAATTGAGTTTTTAATGGCTTTGCACATTGTTCATTAAGATTACATGAGTGTGCTCAGGCGACCGGCAGCTGAGGGCCTGGAGCTCCGAGAGCTCAGAGCTGTCCCTGCAGACAGGTGGCCCCGCCAGCTTACAGCGCCAGCACCTACGTGAAGGGAGCGGATGGCAGCAAGGACCCAAATGCTGCCCAAAGCCAAGGCAGCTGTGGTGACATCGTGCACATGCTGGATTTGCAGTCAGAGAAGCTGGGTTTCAGTCCCACTTCTGCTGTTTCTTAGTTGTGGGACTTTGAGCAAGTCATTAAAACTTGCTGGGCCTCAATGTGCTAATCAAGAAAATGGGATAATGAAAACCACACATCAAACTTTTTTTGTTTTCAGTACACATGAAATGAAAAACTGGACCTGACTCAATCATGTTAATTTCATAATAGCCAATAGCAGATGTCAGTGTGCCCAGTGCAATTTATGTTTAACGTTACTCATGTTAATTGAGAACTTAGTACGTGCCAGGCATTTATCTTAGCATCTTTGAGCATCCCAGTGAGGTGGTGCCATGCTATTCCTGCTTCAAGGCAAGGAACACTGAGGAAGAGAGAGAAAATCATTTGCCTACACGGCCCTCATCCACTCTGTGGTAAGGAAAACAGCAGCCACACTCCGGTCTCCAGAACGTGCGAAAAGGTGACCTTACATGGCAAAGTGGAATTAAAATTTCAGATGAAATTAAGGTTGCCACTCAGGTGATCCTAAGATCAGGGTAGATCATTCTGGACAAGAGAAACAGAAGAGACACAATCAGAGATGGATTTGAAGGTGCTACCCTTGCTGACACAGCAGATGGAGTGCCAGGAACCAAGAAATGGAGGCGGCCCCCCAGGAATTAGAAAAGCCAAGAGAACACATCGTCCCCCAGGGCCACCAGGGAGAAACACAGCCCTATGGACACCTTTAGCCCAGTGCATCCCATTTAGGACTTCCGACCTCCTCAACCAGAAAAAAAAAAAAAATCTGTGTTATTTTTAGCCACTAAATTTCAGGTGATTCGTTACAGCAACAATAGGAAAGTAATATACACTGCAGACTCCCCTGCTTCTGGGCTTTTGCTCAGGGGATGCTGTTGCTGAAACCCACACAGCCCAGCCTGGCCCTGGACCTTTTACTAAATCACTTAAATGCCACTTACTCTCAGTGGCTTTTGCTAATGCCCAGAGGATATTTATTCCCACACTGTTGGCCCTATACATAGCTCTATCACACCTATTCTGGGCAAAGCTTCATTTAGAAGTCCAGAATGCTCGAAGTTTTACCTAGCTAGTCACAATATACAGTATAGGGGGCGCCAAAATGTCTAGAGACACAATGAAGAAAAAATATGTGGAAGAGAAGCATAGTTCTACCAACAGTAACATGAAAACTAACGATCATTAAGCCGATCCTTAACATAACAATTTAAAATAGCCAGAGTAGCAAACGTATCATTCAACATCATCCATACTATCAGTGAAAGCAATCTAATTATCATGTGTCAAAAAAAAAAAAAAAAGGGAAAGAAATTTGCTTCTTTTCTAATACACCAGAAAATGGGGAGGAGGGATTAATTACAGTCTAATGGATACATAATATCTATTTAAAACAAAGAAAATACCTTCTGAAGTTTCAAAGGAACTGAGCATTGTGAACATTTTGTCAGAGTCAATTTGTGTGAACAAGTAATAACTATTTCTGTAATCATTCATTCAGACCAATAAGTTGGGGTTTAAGCATTTCATATGCAAATTTGATAAGGCAATTTTCCAAGAAAGAGCTATCTGATAACCCACGTACATATGGATGATGCTGTTTAAAAACAGAGTTAAGCCCAGGCAAGTGGATTTGAAGGCACTGCTGGAAGGAGTCTATCCACGGGCCTCTCTCCCCACAGACCAGGTACCTGGGCTGCCTGCATTCCTTCCTCATTCCTGAGAAAATGAGGGGAAGACAGAGAGAAAAGAGTAGGAAGGGAGGGAGAGGAGGCAAGAAGAAGCCAAGAAGGAAGCAGAGGAGTCCAGGGCAGGGAAGATGAGGGAGGAAGGGCAGAGAGAGAGGAAGAGGGAGGTGGTAAAGCAGGACAAATACCGGTGAGGAAAAGAACACAGAGCAGGGAGAGAGTGGAGAACAGGAAAAAGATGACGGCAACAAAGGAGAATAAAATCCCAGCCATGTACACCCCCTTAATTACTTCTCATCCCCTTCACTCCCCAAAAACAAAACCTCCCACCCAACATTCCCCTTCTAGACCTTACTATAATCTTGTGATGAGGACAGGCCCATGTAAAACGTTGTGGGGCACCCTAGGACCTGGGCTATACCCCTTTTTAACACCTCACAGCTCACTTCTCCCAACAACTCAGGATAGCTCAACATCTCCGCAGGAGAAATAAATGTTACTGTAGGGAAGACCATGGAACCCAACAGCATGACCCACTGAGAACTCTGCTACATGAATGGTGAGACATGGGCTCTGTTCTAGGTGCTCTTTGATGTGGGAAGTCATCACAGCTCTTTGGGCAAGGTAAAGACCAAACTGAAGGGCAGATAATGTCGCTCTCACCTCAGACTCCCACTCCTTTCTGTGCATCTGTTTCAGTCACACAGTGCCTCTGGGAGCCGAGAATGTTCTCTCCATTTCTTCACCTGTAACAGGAGTGTGCAGGAAGAGTCTACCACCCCCACCCCAAGTGGAGAAACCTATGGTCCCAAAGTTTTACAGTCACTAGGTGTTGGTGAGCAAGGAGCCAGGACAGGCTTGGATTTTAAGGCTCCTTCTAGAGTGGGGGGTGAAGGAGCAAAGACCCTTTTCCTTGGGTCTTGTTTCTAAAAAGAAACTGATTTTTATGTTCCCACAAGAATTCCTTTCCCTCAGACACACCTGCTAATGAACAGCAGCAGCAGCAGGCACGTACTGTCACATTTTACTCGTACGCATTCAATTCTAATAGCTGCCTTGTCAGTAGTCACTACTATCACCCTCTCACACAAATGAAAAAACTGGGACACAGAGAGATTGGGTACCTTTCCTAAAGCCACACAGCTGGTAGCAGAGCCAAGCCTCAAACTAAGGGAACTCTAGTCATCCATCAGCTCTGAGGCTCCACACAAGCAGGTGTGTTATGTCTGGTACAAGGAGGGATCTCACACTCCCCGGGGTTAGCGGGCCTTGCCCTGGGGAGCAGGCGCAGGCAGGAAGGGGGCAGAGAATGGGAGGAGAGAACAAAAAGGAAACCAGCCGTCAGGCTGCTGCCATATTAAGAGAAAAGAGAACAACAGGGCCTGCCTGTAACACTGTCAGACCCCAAATTGTTCCTGACATTCACTGGGCTGAGTCCTTTGCTTCTGCAGCTCTAAATCTCTTAAATTGAAATGACATGGAACTAAAATACATATATATTTTTTAAATCTCCAAACTCTTCACACATCCATTGGCATGATAATATTTTGATTAGTTACATTTATGCTCCAATTACACTCACAGAATGTTCAACTGTGTCTTATATATAGCATGTTTGCCATGCTCCATGGAAAATACGGGATTATTACCTCGTATATTTGCAATGGGAAAAGACACAAATGGAAATGGAGGGGAAAAAAAAAAGCAAAGCGAAGAGATGACTAAGCCTGTTAAAATAGTGCTGTCTTGCCTTCACGTTACTAAATTGGGTCACTGCTATTATTTCCCAGGCTTTAAAAAACCAGGGCTTGGAGAAACATGAAGTATTCAAGCCTACCTTCTCCTCACCTGACACTTTTATCTCCCCTGTAACTACTGGGTCCGACTCTGACAGCAACCTGGTCATGTAGCCACTGAGTGGCAAGGTCAATAGTGAAGAAAGTGTATCGTTTTGTGTTTTTTTTCTGGAGAGAGTGTCCGTCTATTTCTCAGAGAGGTCCTTAACCTCGTCCATGATAAATAAATATATAAATAAAGGTTAAGAGCTCCTACGAGCCCTGCAAAACGTCTGCCCCGGTGATGCCAGGGTAGATTCCTCGCCGTGAGCACTGGCTGGATGCCATCATGTTGTTTTGCTCTTTACTGGCAGACCAGTTCATGGTTGTCTGTGTAAGAGTATGACACTATCTAATGCCGATATCAGATGGGCCCCTCTGCCCCCCAAAGATGTACTAGAGGTTGTCCATACCACCAATTCCACAGCATCCTCTCCTCAAATCCTCTGTCACTGGGGCTTACTTTCTCCACTTGTTCTCCCTGCCAGGGAAGCCATAAGTCAGCTCACTCATATCTCTAGCCTCAGTTTCCCCCACCTGGATCCATGCATGAAAGCTAACCTACCTCCACTGGTTTCCTCACAAACTCCACTAGAAGCAAGATTTTTATAAATTGAATGATGGGACACCTGGGTGGCTCAGTTGGCGAGGCATCCAACTTCAGCTTAGATCATGATCTCGCAGTTCATGAGTTCAAGCCCCAGGTCAGACCGTGCTGACAGCTCAGAGCCTGCTTTGGGTTCTGTGTGTGTATCTCTCTGCCCCTCCCCTGCTTGTGTGTGCACGCTCTCTCTCTCACTCTCTCGCTCGCTCTCTCTCAAAAATACACATTAAATAAACTTTTTTAAATAAACAAAAATGGAATGAAACTGGTTCTACCCTCAGATATTACCTACGCACCCACTATGTGTCTGACACTCCGGACAAACAGCAATGAGCACGAGTTGTTGCCCCTGTGCAGATCACAGACCGTAAGAGAACGTGAGGTGGGTGTGGGGAGTCCGGTGATAGGGCATGTACGTGGAGAGACAGCTAACCCAGACTCAGTTTAGGGGGAGGAGAGGTACAAAGACAAAAGGCTACAACTCTCTGGAGCAAGTAAACTCTACACAGAGGCCTAGGGTTATTCAGGGGCCAGACAGATTCAGAGGGAGCAGCAAGAATATTCCCTGCAGATCAGATAGCCTGTTCTAAAATCAAGAAGCAAGACAAAGACAGTCTGTAACGTGTGGAGCAATGAGAAGGAATTGTAGGCCCAGACCAGGTACCTTAGAGCCACCTGTCTAGCCTCCCACCCCTGGTTTATAGAACTCGATATACAGAGAGGCTCACAGTGACTTGCCTGAAGTCACACAGCCACAAGGGGACTGTGCCAGGAGTGAAGCGTAGGTATGTTGGACTCCAAGGTCAGGGCTATTCCTTCTGGAACAGAGGTTCTCAGATTGCACCATGCATCAGAAACCACTTGAAAAGCTACTGAAAGACTGCTGGATCCCACCCCCAGTAGGTTTGGGGTGGGGCCAAGAACTTCCACTTCTGACCAAGTTTCTAAATGAAACAGATACAGCTGATCCATGGGCCACACCGTGGGTCTCTGACTGCCCGGGGTCCATAAACTTGGGCTGACAGGCAAGTAGTGCCTCCCCTCTCTCCCTCCTGGGCAGGCAATGGTGCCAACCTGCTTGAAGGGGCTCTCTCTGACCCTGGGCCACATGCTGTCCACCTCTCTCGAGAGCAGGAGTGCTCTAGCCACGGACCGGCAAGCAAGAAGGCTCTCTCTGCTGCCCAACCTCTGCAAGGTCTCTGCGCTGAAACCCCCCTTCAATCATTGCCAATTACCAAGAATATCATCAGACACTTATTGACACCTCCAAATGTACTAGGGTCTGCATAGAAATAGCACAATAATTATCCCTCCTCTTCCCCCATCCTCTAAGGAGATACAAGAACTTGACAGCTGTTATCCAATTAATCTTGACAGGTTTTTGGTTTTTTTTTTGTTTTTTTTTTAACGTAAAGGTATTTCTTTCATCTGTAATGGGAAAAGCTGTTTCCTTTTCCGAGGTAAGAACGAGGGCAAAGAGAGTCCAAGTAACTTGGCCACCATTACTAGGGCCATTTCTTGCCTCCTTTCTTCTGCAGGGACCGTGGAATACGGTAGGATAAGAACACGGACTCTGGGTTCACACTGCCCTATCAAGTCCCAGCTCTCTCAGCTACCAGCTGTGTGACCCTGGAAAAGTTGCTTAAACTCCCTGAGCCATAACATGAAAGTGGTGATGGTAATAATGGCACCTGCTCCATAGGCTTGTAATGAGAATCCAACGTGTTTATGTAAGTGCTTACAACAGTGCCTGGCACATGCTGAGATCTAGGTCAATGTCAGCTGTCATGATCAGCTTCAGTGGCAGCACCCTGGGCCCTCTTGTCGATCTCTAACTACAACAGAGAGTCAGACAGGTGGCCCTACAAACCTGTAGGATCGGGGAGGTCCCAGGGTCACACTCCACACACGGATGACTACAGGAGGCACCAGAAGCCTCTGTGCAGTTTACGCCAAGGACCATCCCTTGTTGCCTGTGGTTCTCCAAATGTGGTCCCCAAACCAGCTACATCAGCACCATCTGGGAATGTGACAGAAAAGCAAATTCTCAGGCCCCACCCTAGACCTACTGAAGAAGTTCTGGAGTGGGAACCAGCCAGGCCGTGCTTTCACAAGCCCCCAGGTGATGCCAGTGCACGCTTTCATTTGAGAGGTACTTTCTCGGGCATCTGGGCTGCTCAGTGGGTTTGGCATCCAACTCTCATTATCAGCTCAGGTCATGATCTCATAGTTCATGGGATCCAGCCTCACATTAGGCTCTGCACTGACAGTGTGGAGCCTGCTTGGGACTATCTCTCTCTGCCCCTCCCTGGCTCACATGCTCACTCGCTCTCTCTCTCTCTCTCTCTCTCTCTCTCTTTCTCTCTCTCTCAAATACGAACATTAAAAAAATTATTTTTTGAGAAGTATGCTGGTGCAATTTTGATTGGGATTGCATTGAATGTGTAGATTGCTTTGGGTAGTAATGACATTTTAACTATATTTATTCTTCCAATCAATGAGCAGTTAGAGTGGCTAAAATGAGCAAATCAGAGGACTCTAGATGCTGGCAAGGATGTGGAGAAACAGGCACCCTCCTACACTGTTGGTGGGAATGTAAACTGGTGCAGCCCCTCTGGAAAACAGTGTGGAGGTTCCTCAAAAAATTAACAATAGAACTCCCCTATGACCGAGCAATAGCACTGCTAGGAATTCACCCAAGGGATACAGGAGTGCTGATGCAGAGGGGCACGTGTACCCCAGTGTTCATAGCAGTACTCTCAACAATAGCCAAACCATGGAAAGAGCCTAAGTGTCCATCAACGGACAAATGGATCAAGAAGATGTGGTTTATCTATATGATGGAATACTACATGGCCATGAGAAAGAATGAAATCTGGCCATGTGTAGCAACATGGATAGACCTTGAGGGTGTTATGCTAAGTGAAATAAGTCAGGCAGAGAAGGACAAATACCATATACGTTTGCATGTATAGGAGGATTAGGAGGAACTTAATGGAGGACCATGGGGGAGAAGAAGGGGGAAAATAGTGGGGGAGAGGGAAGGAGGCAAACCATGAGAGACTCTTGACTGCTGAGAACAAACTGAGGGCTGATGGGGCTGGGGGGGAGGGGGGAGAGGAGGGCACTTGGGAGGATGAGCACTGGGTGTTATATGGAAACAAACTTAACAATAAACTATTAGTAAAAAAAAAAAAAAAAAAGGAAGTAGTTTTTCTTCAAAAAGGTTCCCAGGGCATCAGCCTATTTGGGGAGACTTGTGCCAACTCCTGTCCACTGCATGTTCCCTCCATTTCCCATGAAGGGACAGGGCACCTGGGGGAGCCCAGAGTCTGGGCTCTTGACCACTGCCCTCAACCACCCCACATGACCCTGCCTCCCCAATCCCACCTTCAGGGATGGCCCCTGAGCACCAGCCCTCATGGGCCTGCATGGGAGGGGCACTCACTGCCATGGGAGGGGACGTGGCTGCTTGTGCAAGTCACAAGGTGGGAAGAAGATCCTTGGAGAGAAAATGCTGTCTCCTGCAAACACACATACAGACTCTCGCAGTCCTACTTGAATCCTTGAAGCCACCAGGACGTCTCCATGGCTGCCAACTGGGGCATCTTGAAATCAAACCCTGGACTCCCTGGTATCCTCTGAAGCCTTCATCCTGACTGCACACACCCTCCTCTCATCCACTTCTCAGCCGGTTTCCAACCCTGTCTGTTGCAGGTCTGCATTCCTACTTCAGTCTCTCTCTTTTTTTTTTAACATTTATTTATTTTTGAGAGAGAGACAGAGAGAATGAGAGAATGAATCTGATGCAGGCTCCAGGCTCTGGGCTGTCAGCACAGTGCCCAATGTGGGGCTCAAACTCATAAACCGCAAGATCATGACCTCAGCTGAAGCTGGACTCTCAACCAGCTGAGCCACCCAGGCGCCCCTCTACTTCAGTCTTACATTTCTCCCAGGACCAGCTTCAGTCTCCTCCCCTGGTCCCACTTTCCCTGCCAGACTCCCCTCTGGACTCCCTGACCACAGTGCGAATGGCCCTCTCCGCCCGCCATTACCCCTCTTCTGACCACCCTGTGCACCCCTCCAGTCCAGTGAGTTCTATGTATACTCCACGACCCTGTCAGCTCCACGCCAGCTCAGCTCCACCGTGGGACCTGGACACGGATGGAAAGACGAAGAGGCACGAGCTGAAACAATGAAGCAGAGGGGACTCTAGGAATCAAAACTGCCGAGTGGGTGAAGAGTTCTATATTCCTTTGCTGGGGCTGCAATTACAAAGTACCGCCAACAGAGTGGCTCAAGCAACAGAAATTTCCTATCTCACGGTCCTGAGAGCTGAAGTCTGAGATCAAAGTGTTGGCTCAAAGGGCTGGTTCCTTCCAAGGGCTGGGAGTGAGAGTCCATGCCATGGCTCTCCCCCAGCTTCTGGTGTTTACTGGTGGTCTTTGGTGTTCCCTGCCCTATAGAAGCATCAACCCAATCTCTACCTTCAGATTCACATGGTCTCCTCCCTGTTTGTGTGTTTGTCTCCAAACTTTCTCCTTATAAAGACACTTGCCAGATGAGGTTAGTGGCCCACCTTACAACGTATGGTTCATTGTAACTACTTACAATCTGCAATGGCCTTACTTCCAAATAAGGTCACATTCTGAGCTACTGGGGGAGTAGGACTTCAACCCCCCAGTTGAATGGGGGAGGGCAGATATAATTCAACCCAGCACCACTTTTCCAGAGCCTTACTGTGCTCACTGCCCAAAGAGGTATCTAAGGCATTCCCTTAGGAGGGTTTCTGCAGAAATAGCCAAACACCAAATTTGAAACCATGTTATAGTATTAATCATTTTTCATTATAAAATGCTACCTGGAGTAAAAAACAAGAAACAGAAAAGCAGAAGGAAGTGGAAAAATTACCCGCCACAGAAAGACAGCCACAGGAGCACCCTGAGATGTTTCCATATAGTCACATTTCCTGGCATGTGTTAGCTGCTTTCTATGAAGTCGTGGCATTTAATTGGGCTTGGGACCTCGCTTGGTAAACTCCTCCTGAAGGAGAGGCTTAATGAGGGATTGCAGTTTATAGTGAACTCGTCTGCACTGAAGCTACACCTAGGGGCCACTGGGAGAGGCAGGGGCATCCCTTCCAGGGGGCTGCCTATGCAGTGATGTCGCCGGTTTGTTCTACAACAAATATGTATCGAGCGGGTAATGCGTCAGGCACTGTTGTAGGCCCTGGGAATACAGCTGTGAACACAACAGTCAAGGTACTTAATCAGAGACAGTTTGTTGAGATGAAAATTCTCCTCGAGAGCCTTGGAGCAAGCTGAATAGGACTTCCATAGATGGCCCCCCAGGGATCCTTGCCAGCTTTTCATCCTGTAATTTCCTCATTTTGAGCTCCTGATTTTTAGCTCATCTTTCCATGCTCTGAAGTACCTTTTCAGTGATTATTTCCCCAGGAAGAACCTATGAATGGTATATTTTCTGAGCCCATGCATTTCTGATACAGCATCATTTTTATAGTGTAGGGCACGAGGCTGCAACTAAATTTCCCGAGTCTCAACCGATTCCCTTCTGAAACAGCACAGACTCACGCTTCTGACATTCTGCTAATGGAACATGTCGAGCAGGCTGATCCCTTGCCTATCAAGAAGGCCTAGCCTGGATCTCCCCTACTTGGGAAGCAAGTAGACTGGCACACTTGCCACCCTAATTCCTAAGGTACAGATGAATCTTCTGTCCTGTGGATTTGTGCTTGGGGGCATAGTATGACAAGAAAGATGCAGGCCCTGGACTCACTCAGCCTGCAAGCAAACCCCAGCTCTGACGTTTCCTACTTCCTGTATCGTTAGGGAAATTACTTAGATTCACCATGTCTCTGTTTCCCAATCTGTAAAATGGGGATAATGAAAATACCATCCTCCCAAGATCACCATCCATATTAACTGAGGTAATATACACAATGGTTCAGGGGCACCTGGGAGGCTCAGTCAGTTAAGCATCTAACTCTTGATTTCATGATCTCACGGTTCATAGGTTTGAGCCCCGCACTGGGCTCGGCGCTGACAGCATAGAGCCTGCTTGGGATTCTCTGTCTCCTTCTCTCTCTGTCCCTCTCTCTCAAAAATAAACGTTTTTTAAAAAATATATACATAATGGCTCAGAAGAGAGACTGACAAACTTTCTCCATACCAGACAAGCACTATTTTAGCCTTTGCAGCCCAAACGGTCTTTGTCACAATGACTCGACTCTACTGATGGAGCATGACAGCAGCCACAGACAATAGAGAAACAAATGAATGAGGCCGTGTTCCAATAAAACCTGACACAAACAGGTGGCTGAGGAAGCCCGGGGCTGTAGCATGTAGACCCCTAGGAAGAGTGCCCAGCAAATACTAAGCTCTCAATAAATGTTAGCGGTTATTATTATGAACTGTGATTAGATTCAGAAGGATGGTGGTTGGGGGGCGCCTGGGTGGCTTAGTCGGTTAAGCGTCCGACTTTCGCTTAGGTCATGATCTCGCGGTTCGTGGGTTCGAGCCCCGCGTCGGGCTCTGTGCTGACTGCCAGCTCAGAGCCTGGAGACTGTTTCAGTCTGTGACTCCCTCTCTCTCTGACCCTCCCCTGCTCACGCTGTCTCTCTCTCTCTCTCTCTCTCTCTCTCTCTCTCCTAGAAATAAATAAAACATTAAAAAAAATGATAAAAAAAAAAAAAAAGAAGGATGGTGGTTGGTCTGCTACGATCCTTGTCTGGGTCTCTGACCCTGTGAACAGATGGGGTACATGAAAACCCCACCCACAGGAGCATCCCAGCCCACCTACAGCACCCCCCTGGGGAAAACTACACCTTCCAAGATGCAACTTGCCACGGTAACTTCCCTGCTAACTTTTACCTTGTTGTATTTGTGAGTTTCAGCCTCCAGCAAGAAGTAAAAAGAAAGGATAGGAAGAAAACAACAGAACTCAGAGCTTCAGAAAGTCCTGTTCATGCTATAAAGAGCTGTCTGTGCCGCTGTGGATTCTAACGAGAGAGACAGGCAAGAATTAAAGCCCCATCTCACTTTTGCTGGGGGCACAGCCATAAGCACCTGATTTAATAGGTTTCTTGACCATTCACTTAACTTTAGGGTTGGGGAGGATTCTCCTGTCTCAGTTGCGATAGACTTTGCCTTTGGTGTGGTCCTCATGGGTATTTTTACGTGAAGGTGCAAGAGGCCGAATTCCCAAAGATCTTAGCATTTATTCCCACACTGGACTCTGAATATCCAGAATAGTGTTGCTAGGCCCTGAGTCTCTCTGTGGAGCCCTCGGTCTCATTTCAAACATGTGCCTCCCAATTCTTTATCCACTTTCCAGGACTGATGTTTCCTTCACCACCTACACCAACAGCTAAGCTATGTGCCCTGCTATTCTTAAGAAGAACTCAAACATGATAAAATATTCATCTCAAGAAGATCAATGCCTCTTGTCAAGGCTCCAACAGAAAAGGAGAGTCCATGCTAGATACGTCAAGCAAATAGAGTTTTTGTACAACTGGACCTTTACCCAACCATTAGAAGGCTGGAGGAGTGGAAAGTTCCCTTTGAGAAATCCCTAACTATAGGGATCACAGGAAGGCTGGTTCATGCTGCCTATGGCCCCACGAGGGGGTGCTCATTTGCTGAGCACCCAGGCATGACCCTAGGCCTGCCAACAGCGAACACTTCTGTCAACACCTGTCCTGAGTTGCTGGAGGCTTGTGGCTTCCCAGCTCTAATGCCTTAAAGATCTCTCCCGGGTGGAATCCAACTGGGACGCCACAGGCTAAGGACCTAGGAAACAAAATTTACAGCCTTTGTGTCCCAGCTTGGACAGCTGTGTTATCAGTAAGTAGTGTCTGGAGACCAGCAGGATGTAAGGTGGGTTAGAAAGGAAGTAGCTGCAAGCAGGCACTTCTCATCAGTTTAGATGTTGTTGCTGTCACTGACCACTTCTCTCTCTTGTCCCAGGGCCCCCACACCTACGCTGAGACTGGGCAGGAAGAGTGGGCAGGCCTGAGGACAGTATGTATGTGAGACACGCAGCACTATCTCCTGCCACGTGTGATTATAGGCTGCAGACCAGGTGCCAGCCTTTGGGCGAAAAGGGCTCTGAGATAGACTGAGAGAATCAATCTTGAGTCGGCTGCCCTGGCTTAGAGCCCTTTCCCCCATATCCCAGCCAGATGCAGGGGTTTCCCAGGGCTGTCCTAACAAAGCTGCAGTTTCAGACTCCAACAATTTATTCTCCCAAAGGAGTTCTGGAGGCCAGAAGTCTGAAATGAAGGGGTGAGCAGGGCTGCATTCTCTCTCAAGCCTCAAGGGGAGAATGCTTCCTGACCTCTACCTGACTTCCTGTGGCCTCCTCGGTCTCAGTGTCAAAACTCCTCTATGTGTCTCTTAGAGAGACCCCCATCATTGGATCTGGAGCCCATCCAGTATGATCTCATCTTGAGACTCATAAGTACACCTACAAAGAACTTGCCCCCCCCCCCCCAAATAAGCTCACCTGCGTAGGTTCTGGGAGTTAGAACTTGGAGTTATCTGGTGGGAGTGTCATAATCAACCCACCATACAAACAATTTCTACACCAATAAAATAGGTAATGGGAGGAGAAGACCTATCTAGCACAGTTACAGCCTCAGGGAAAGTACATATCAAAAATCTGTTGAATCAGGGGGCGCCTGGGTGGCTTAGTCAAGTGTCCGACTTCAGCTCAAGTCATGATCTCACGGTTCGTGCATTCAAGCCCCATGTCGGGCTCTATGACGACAGCTCAGAGCCTGGAGCCTGCTTCAGATTCTGTGTCTTCCTCTCTCTCTCTGCCCCTCCCCCAATTCGCACATGCATGCATGCTCTCTCTCTCTCTCTCTCTCTCTCACAAAACTAAACAAACATTACAAAACTTTTTTTTAAATATGTTGAATCAGAAACAAGAAACCAGGCCGAGGCCCCAGAGTGTTTTCCCAGGACTGGTTACGACTTGGACACAGACTATGTTCATGCACAGCTAACACAATGTGTCATGCCCAATCCATATTCACGATTGTACTCAATTGTCTCAGAAGTATTGTCCAGTTGTAAATAAAGCCTACCCTGTATGAAGTAGCACCTGGTGTCTGTAGTTTATCTGTTAAATGTGTAGGTTGGATGGAATGATTTCCAGATTCCTTCCAGATCTCACAGCCTACAGTTTCAGGATTCCTATGAAAGTTTGGGCACTCGATTTATGACAAGGAACCAAACTGCAATACTGCCCCCCACCCACAAGGAGAATATCAGATTCAAGAGGGATCACCTCTACCCAGAGAGGGTTTTCACGGCTGCTTCCTGCTTCAGCCGGCATGGCAGCCTCCCTCATCACAGAATTCCTAGTCCTCCCGGCTGGAGGCTGACCACAGCCCTGCCACTTTCTAACCGTGGAACCCACTTTCTAACCATGTACTTTTTAAATGCCTTTTAAATTTTAATGAAAGTGTCAGAAAACAGAGAAACCTACAAAGGATACACTATAGCTCCACTATCCAGGATTAGGCACTGTTAACATCTTAACATATGTGCTTTGCCTTTTTATTTAAAAAAAAAAAAAAAAAAAAAGATCACTTTATTGTTATTGTGAAAATGATACACGTTTTGAAGAACTGAAAAAACTACAGAAACATACAAAAATGCAAGTTAAAAAAAAATCCCAAGTCTCACCGCCCAGAAATAGCTATCGCTACCATATGGCAAATATCATAGTAAATATCTTATGATCTATACAGAGACAAAAGCATGGAAGACGGGTGGCTGGACAGACAAAAGAACAGATAGAAATAAATAGTACCAAATGTGGGGGGGGGGAACATGACATGCTATTTTAAACTTTCTCCATGTCATTTATTTTTACTTGTATTAAACAGAAAAGGAAAACAGAATTGAAAGGAATCTAGATCTTCAAATGTTTCTTCACCAGGAGATATTTGCCAAAAGATCCCTATGAGGTTAAAAACACAGATTGTGAAGAAAACAGTAAGAGTTTGGAGTAATCATGTTGTTTTTTAACTATTTATTTTAATTTTAGACGCTATTTAATGACTCCACGCTGTGAAAGATGGCATCATCTAGCTCACTCCTCTCAACTTCCCTCTCCCCATCTCCCGATTTCTCAGCTTTAATTGTTGGTGGCTGCTGTCATTATGCCACCCGGGTTTGTAACCTTCACATCCTGATCTATAACTGTAATTGCCGGAGTTATTTATTGTTAATTCTACATTTATATGGAGTCACTCCTCATCATCGATCCTTATACCGTGAGTTCTGCATTCATGCATCTTTTATTTTTATTCACTCTTAATTAGTTGGATTTTGTGATTCAGTATGTCTTCAAGATCTTGTGGAAGATATATTTATTCTGAGTACATTTATTCTTGAGGGCAATTGTTTATAGGCTTAATATCCTGTGATATTCTTGGGCTGTGTTTTCTTTCCACTAAGTCTATATTAGACACTATCCCATTGTCTCCCAAAACCAAATGCTGCTTCAGAAGAATATGAGGCCAGCCTAATTTTTTTGTTCTTATTGTGAAGGATGTTTTTGTGTCTGAAAACTGGGTAATTTCTTCTTTATCCTAAGGTTTAACAGCTTCCCTAGCATATACTCTGATGTTCAACATTCTGTACCAAATTTTCCTGGAATACATTTTTTAATTAAATTTTTTTACTATGGTAACTAACAGACAAAACATAAAATTTGCCATTTTACCCATTTTAAGTGTACAATTCATTGGCATTACACTCACAATACTGTGCAAACATCACCACCACCCATGTCCAAAACTTTCTCTTAACCCCAAAGAGAAATTCTCTAGCATCTAGGTAACAACACCCCATTATATGTATCCTATAAATGGAATCCTACTATTAAAAAAAAGCCAGGGGTGCCTGGGTGGCTCAGTCGGTTGAGCATCTGACTCTTGACTTTAGCTCAGGTCAAGATCTTATGGTTTGAGTTCAAGCCCCATGTCAGGCAGTGCAGAGCCTGCTTAGGATTCTCTCCCTCCCCCTCGCCCCACCCACCCACCCACCCACCCACACACACACACACACACAACATCTCTCTCTGCCCCTCTATTACTTACTTGCTCTCTCAAAATAAATAAATAAACTTAAAGGAAAAAAGCTCTATTAAAAAAACACAAAAGTGTTAGGGAGATGTGGACAAATTAGAACCTTCATACACTGATGATGGGAAGAGGAAATGGTGCCCTCACTTGCAACACACAGTCTTCTGAAGTACAAATTTAGTTATACAGTCATTTCAGGGATTTTTGTTTCTATTCAAAGGCAGAATGGCATAATTCTGCCCTTTTGAATCACAGTTCTGCTATATATACTAACTGTGAACTTAGTCAAGTTCCCTAACTTGTTACATCTTACTTTATCCATATTTGAGAATACTAATAGTACTGACCTCATACTCTTATGAAAAATTAAGACATGTAAACCTCTACAATGCAGTGTCTTGTGCACAATTCAAAAAGTATTTATGTTAATTTATATTATGTGATATATTTGAATAATGTTTTATATACATAAACATACTTCTATACTAGCTTCATATAAATCTTTTTGAAATCTTTGTTTCCTTTTAGCTGTCTTTATATTCATCTTCCTTTGACTATTTCCATCTCTTTCACCTCCATTCATATGCTTGTCAAGACTTTCCTCCATATGTTTACCTCAGCAGTATATATTCTATTTTGCTTTTGGTTCATTTTTTGCAGTTCTTAATTTATCTATGGGTTCCTTAACACCATGAATGGTATTTTGGGCCTCCACTTGTTTCCTTTTGTCTCTATTAATCCGGTTCTATTAATTTATCACCTCATCCTTGAACTCATACCTTACTGACTTCTAGTTCCCATCACATTGTGTTCTATACAGGAAAGCACTTATGAATAATTTAGCTCTGCTCTTTAATTAATACTTCTTTCCAGGCTGAATGCATTGCTCTTGCCTGCTACAGCCCCATGCTTGTTTGCACTCTTCTAAGCCTTCCTTTATGTAGTTTTATTTACCTTTTTCTTTTTTAAACTATGATCTAAAGCTGCCATGCCTTTTCTTTCTTGCTCTGCTTGGGTGGCTTTGTCCTGACATTCTATTTGCCATGAAATATAGCAGAGGTGACACCTGACTCTCTTCTTACATAGCAGGGAACAGGTTGTTTTCCCCTTGAAGCTGAAGTCTGAAGATTGAATATTCTTTGGGCTGCCTGATTTCTACAACCTAATGGAGCAGTGACAGAAGGAGAGGGCCTGGCCACGGTTGATGTTCGTTCATGATTAGGATAGTAGAGATCTGTTCCTCCTTCTTGGATTTTGTAAAATATGCTATAATCAGATTCCATATACTTTCAGGTACTCACTCTTCCTATAAGGAGATGTTACCTATTATTATCTATTATTTCTCCTAACCAATGTGTAGTCTTGCAGCTTTGGCTATCATCAGGGAAGGTTAACCACCTCCATGACTCTTGCCCTTTAGCTTGTCTCTAGGCCCAGCCCTGCCGCAGGCCACTTTTGTTATTCCTTTGTCAAACACCAGAGAGGTTACCGTTACTCAGTTTGCTTTCCTTGCAATGTGTGTGTATTAGTGAGAAATCTCAAGATATGCTCTCTTGTGGTGGGGAAAGAGAAGTCCCATTATCTGTCTCTACAGCACAACAGTACTTTCCATTTCTCTCCTTATTTATTCGTGCTTAAAGTTTACTGCATTTGATGACTCCCTTTACCTTGTTTAGATATTGTCATGAATTTTATGTATTGCTCTTATATACGTTTGTCTGCTCAATTCAATAGGTGCTGGGCAGATAAAATTCTGTAATACAATGCATCTGCCCATGATCTTCACCTGAGCATATGAGTCACATCTTCCATATATAAGTTGAGATAATAATAATCATACTGAACCCATGGATTTTTACATAGATTGTCTAATTTAGAGTACTAAATTGTAAATTGCTTTGCAAGCTCTTAAATATTACACAAAGAGTAAGTATTCAATAAGTGTATTTGTGAATGAATGAGCTGTTATTACTCTATGGAAATGAACTTAGTTATCTGATTCACAGGGTTATAAAATGTTAGTACTTAAAGGAATCCTAGCAATCACAAAATCTATCCCATTTATTTCGTACAGAAGGAAATAAACGCCACATGATTATCTGTATTACCATGCTTCATCAAGAGGTGGCAACACAAGAATTCAAGGGTCAGTAACCTAAGAGCAAACAAGTCATTCACATGAATTCTTCTTGAGAATAACCCTTATATTTGGGGGAAAAAGAAGGTCTTATCCTACATAAGCCCCCTTGCCCTGCTTAACACCAAGATGGGTTTAGGTATGCAAGCTTGTGGGTAGACGCTGTGAGCAAAGCTATACTGCTTTCCAGAATCGAGGGGAGAAAAAATATAATCAGAGAAAGAAATGAAACAGATCAAACTAGACCCAATGGTGAACAGAGAAAGCAAGAGCTAAATAAAACCAGTGGAAGTACAGATGAGAACGGGCACTGAAAAATAAAGGCTGCATATTAACTTTCACTTCTTTGCTCTGAAGTGTATACTTTCTTCATCTCATCTTACACACAGAGTATTTACTAAAGTCTACACTACTCATGGATGTTTCTGTAGTAGGTTCTGTGGAAGAAGCAACATGGACACACTTAGATATAAGGAGAGAACAAGCAGACACATTCATTTACAGGAGCTAAAGACTGAAAGCTCTTGGATTACACACATCAGTCAGTAAGGTCTTCCTGTGTTCAAATACAGCCCTGGGGAGAGGACGGAGGAAGGGGGGGGAGGGGGGAAGGGGACAGAGGGCTGGCCTCAGGGGTTTACGTTTGTCAAGTGAGTGGAGAGAGGAGTTTTAACCTGTAACTAAAGGGACTGACCACCAACACCTAAGGTGGAAGCCAAGCCCAAACTGTGATGGAAATCAGAGACTAATACAAATCAAAGGGAAGCAGGTAGCAAACCAAATTTGTACTACTTACTTCAGCCAACAGGCAAGAATTTTTCCGCCAGCCTGAATCTACAAGTTGTTGTCTGCTTCCCAGCACATTCCATGAGATCTGAACAAGCTTGATATTAAAACCAAATAAAAGAGTTCACAAACTTTAAATAACTAGAGCAAACTGATCATTCATAGTTATTTCTTAGGGTCTCTTTGAAATAATAAGTGGTTCCCCCCACTGCCCCGCCTCAAGTATTTAAAGTTCAAAACTATAGCGACAAGGAATAGGAGTCAGGTTTCTACCTACACCTATGTTTCCTTAATTAAAATTCTGTTTGCCCAGGGCACCTGGGTGGCTCAGTCAGTTAAGCATCAGGTCATGATCGACTTCGGCTCAGGTCATGATCTCATTGTTCATGGCTTTGAGCCTGCGTCAGGCTCTATCCTGCTTCAGACTCTGTCTCCCTGTCTCCCTAAAAATATTAATTTTTGTGTTCTCTTCCATTTTATTTTAGTACCAGGCTTTATGTGAACTCCTCAAATTTGTGTGGA
The DNA here is from genome assembly GCF_003009895.1 of Hyaena hyaena. Taxonomy (NCBI): domain Eukaryota; kingdom Metazoa; phylum Chordata; class Mammalia; order Carnivora; family Hyaenidae; genus Hyaena; species Hyaena hyaena. The sequence goes on from NW_024080657.1 coordinate 6,210,986, forward strand.
AGCAAATAAACATCCAGGCTTTAGACAGACCGAGGGAAGAAAAAAAAAAGATCTGGATTGTCAACGATTACCAGAGGAAGACACAAAGTAAAATCTAACTATAATGGGAAATAGAAAGTCATTCAGGAGGGCGAGTCCTTATTTCTCTCAACAGAAATCCAGTAAACAAATGCCCCAAGTTAGTAAGTCAAGAAGAGCACTTTAAGCCAAGTATTCACATGTGTAGACATAACCATCAGCAGAAGCATAAACAGCAGCAGATGCCTAGGACAGTGGGACCTGGGAAGCAGAGGACCCGAACAGCATATGGTAGTTTTTCAGTATGAGCCCCCCTTTTTTGATACTTTATTTTTCTTAAGCAGACCCTATACCCAACATGGGGCTTGAACTCATGACCCTGAGGTAAAGAGGTTCACACTCCACCAACTAAGCAAGGAAGGCGCCCCTCTGAGCTATTTGATACAGTCACCATGTTTATTTTTTATTTTTGCTTTAACAAACATTTTATTTTATTTTTTTTTAATGTTTTATTTATTTCTAGGAGAGAGAGAGAGACAGCGTGAGCAGGGGAGGGTCAGAGAGAGAGGGAGTCACAGACTGAAACAGGCTCCAGGCTCTGAGCTGGCAGTCAGCACAGAGCCCGACGCGGGGCTCGAACCCACGAACGTGAGATCATGACCTAAGCGAAAGTCGGACGCTTAACCGACTAAGCCACCCAGGCGCCCCATAACAAACATTTTAAAATTCTTTTGGAAATTAAACTTAAAACTATAAAACAGTCTCACTTATAAATATGTACACACACACAAATGCTTTCTGAATTAATCATAATTAATTATATGAAAAAAATATATGCATATTCAGGGACAATAGGCTTATTCCAAGAATGGAAAGATTGTCTGCAAGTGTAAAATGCATTTATAGGTCACCAATTTAGCAGAATAAAGGTGAGAAAAACAATCTTCAATCTATTGTTCCTGGAGAGGCTTTGGATAAAATCTTCAACATTCTTGTCTTTTAAAAAGTCAGTATTCTAGGGGTGCCTGGGTGGCTCAGTCAGTTAAGCATTCGACTCTTGATTTTAGTTTCAGTCATGATCTCATGGTCTGTGGGTATGAGCCCTGCACTGGGCTTTCTGCTGTCAGTACAGAGCCTGTTTCAGGTCCTCTGCCTCTCTCTCTGCCCCTCCCTGGTCACACTCCCTCTCTCAAAACTAAATTAAAAAACATAAATAAAATTTAAAAAGTCAGTATTCTAAACATGGAAGAATACTTCCTGAGAACAACAAAGTGCCCATTTGAAACTAAAAGACAGCATCTCATGCAAGAAACACTGAAGTCACTTCTACCAAATTTAAGAATGAAACAAGGTGATACCAATAACATTAAATACTTATTTGCAAGTTCTACCCAATGAACTTAAAAATAAAAAAGGAATATATGATAAAAAGTGAGATAAAGTGACCATAAATGCCTGGTGATATGACTGAACACCTAGAAAATCCAAACCATCAACTCAAAATTCTGCAGGACTGATAAAAGGGTTCAGTAAGGTGAATGGTTAAAAAATAAACAGATAAAACACAACAGCTTTCTTATATGGCAGCAATAACCGCTTGGAAACTCTAACAGGAAATATATTAAATCACAATAGTAGCAAATACCTAGGAATCAATTTAAACAGAAATGTGCAAGGGCCAGATGAAGAAACCCATAAAACTTTACTGAGGGACATAAAAGATTCTGTGAAAATGTGAAGATACATGTAATGATTCCAAATCTGAAGACTCAATAAAAATGGAAATTCTCACAAAAAATAATTGGTACAATATTTGCAATTCTAATAAAACCCAAGGTTTTTTTTTTTTTTTTTGGAATGAGATCAAGTAATTCTAAAGATCACCCTAAAGTAAACACAAAAGACTGCACTTCTTCGTTAGTAAAGTATAAAGACAAGATGTCCTATTAAGTATTAACTAACCTGATAAAGCTACCAGGACTACAAGAGTGTTATACTGACAAAAAACAGAAAACTAATGGCACCAAATAGAAAGAACATCAAGGAACTCTGTAAGAGAAGGTGTTTGATGAGAAAGTTCCTACTTCAAATCAGTAGAGAAAATTCAGACTATGAATTCATTGTTCTAGGACACTGGTCAACTATTTAGGAAACACCAGACTCAGATTCCTATCCACATTATGACTGAATAAATATAAATACATATGTATATATTTGTAAATATATGTATATACACGTGTATGTACTTATATACACATTTATAGATTTATATATAAATTACCAATATGAACAAAGAGTTGAATAAGTATGAAAACATCAAACCATTAAAAATCTAAAAAATGTATTTAAAAAATATCACATTTGAGGAAGGGGAAATAATTTTTAAACCCCAAAAGCCAAAGAAGATATAAAGTTTTCTATAACTGACAACATAAAAATTAAAACTATTCATCATAACATCAAAAATCCTGAAACGAAAAAAATGGGAAAATACATTTTAAAATAAGGAGCAGGTAAACTTATTCCATAAAAATACCATAAACATATATGGCAAATATAAAAATGTTCATGAGCAGATAATTCACAGAGGACAAAATACATTCAGCTGCACAAGCGATAAAGACAAGCCAAATGTGTGCAGTGTCATTTCCTCTTATCCAAAAAAAAAAATTTTAAAAACAGTGTTAATTCCTAATATTAGCAAAATACTTCTTAAGGGCAATTTGACAACATGTATTACATTATCATATTATATATTACATACCACAATATAAATCACATATCACATTCAAATGCCAATACCACCAAATAGAGGAAATAATTACAAACCCCAAGATTTACATGAAAAAATGTCAAAACAGTAGAATTTATAATAGTGAAAAATCGGAAGCAACTTCAATGCCCGAGAGAAAAACATGATTAAATAAGTAATAATACATCAATATGGTATCACTTAACTCATGTAAAAGCTCACTCATTAAATATTCAGACAGAAAAATGCTAATGATATCATTTTAAATGAGGAAAAAAGCTGTCCCAGTTCTGAAATTAAAACATACAGACGGCCTCTGACTTACGACGATTCAATTTATGATTTTTCCACTTTACAATGGTGCAAAATCTATACATGTTTAGTAGAAGCCACAAAGTTTAGACTTTTGATCTTTTCCCAGGCCAGTGATATGGTGTGAAAGCCTCTCATACTCTCTCCCAACTCTGGGCAGTGGCAGAGAGCACAACCCCAGGCGAGCCACGTCATCCTGAAGGTCAACAATAACCCATGCACTTGCACAACTCTGCACCCATATAACCATTCTCTTTTCCACTTTCACTACAACATCCAATAAATTACATGGGATACTCAACACTTTAGTATAAAATAGGCTTTATGTTAGGTAATTTTGCCCACCTATAGGCTAATGTAAGTGTTCTGAATATGCTTAAGGATAAGCTGTGATGTTCAAGAGGTTAGTTGTATTAAATACATTTTTGACTTAAAACATTCTCTACTTATAATGGGTTTACCAGGACATAACCCTATCATAAGTCAAGGAAGAGCTGTGTATAACTAGCAAATATGTGAGCATGTGGGTGTGCAGTTTTTTATCTATAGCTACAGAAAAAAGACGTGAGAACTGTGTTTAACCTAATAGATTAAACACATGCATTAACCTCCATTTTCTTTCTCCCCAAGTCTCACGAGAATGGCAGTGTAGGAATTAAAAAGACATAAACCCACAACTACCAAGAGAATGGAGAGAGAAATGATAGCAACTGAGATATATCAACAATATTTTTACAAGAAGAAAAACAGCTGGACTAATCAAACAGAGATGATCTGGCTTGTAGGATTCCATGACCTACATAAGGTATCTAAGAGGACATACAAATCAAGGCATCATCCTGGGAAACCAACACAGGGTGGAAAAAGTATCCACCACCTAACTCTGAACACTAGAAGCCAGGCTTTGCATACACTGTATTCATAGAAGAGAGGAATTATCTTTGGGTAAACTAATCAGATAAAGAAGACAAGACCTTACGTGTGAACATCCCAAGGATCAGCAATGAACAAGCCAGTTTACTGCCTTTTGTCTGTAGAGTCAAGGCCATCAGTAAGCATGATCCCTGCTAGCCAATGAAGCACTCAACATTTTAACCCCCTTCTCTTAAATATAAATAGACAATCAATGATTACCAATATTTGAGGAAACTTTTAACAAGAATGAAAGAGATCAAAATGGGGTTGGGGGAAGGAGAGACAGTAATCAAAAGAAAATTCAAAAAGCATTTTAAGAAACCCAAAGAGATATTTCACCCAGGAATAAAATGCCACAAAAAAAGGAGCATTCAGAGAACCAAAAGAGAACTCTCAGATGTTAAAAATTTCAGCTTAAACTGAGATTACTGAAGTTAGCTTAGAAGATAAAGTTGGGAAAAGTGTTCACGAAGTAGAACAAAAGCAGAAAAGAGAAACAAGAGAACCAAGAAAATTAGAGGGCTAGCCTATTAAGGTCCAAAAGCCAACTAATCAGATTTGTCCAAAAAACAAAAATACAAAACAAAAAAGAACAAAAACAAAACACACACACACACACACACACACACACACACACCCCTACCTCACAAAAACAATCACCAAAATTCCCAGAATTGAAGATAATGAAGTTGTAGACTGAAATGGTAACCAAATAGCCCTGCACCATGAATACCAAATATCTACTCCAAAGCATTATGAAACCCTCAAATCAAGAAGATAAAAGAGAGACAGTTATTCTAAAGGTTTATTGCAAGAAAAAAATTCTGAGGGATTTACAAAGTACAAATACAATTCAATGGAGAGAGTCTTTTCAATGAACAGTGATGGAACAATCAGACATTCATTTAAAAAGAGAAAAAAGAACCAGGACCCATACCTTGCACCATATACAAAACACAAATCGGAACATAAGCCAAAATGTAAAACATAAAACCATAAAACTCCTCTCTCTTAAAAAATAAAAAATTAAAAGAGTGCCTGGGCAGCTCAGTCATTTGAGCATCTGACTCCTGATTTTGGCTCAGGTCATGATTGAAGGGTCGAAGGATTGAGCCCCGCAATGGGCTCTGCACTGAGCATGGAGCCTAAGATTCTCTCTCTCCCACTTCCCTGCCCCTCTCCCCTGCTCACACGTACACACACTCTCTAGAAACAACCTCTCAAAATTCCATGACAAGAAACCAAACAACCTAATTTTTTAAAACGGGCTAAAGACTTGAACAAATACATCACAAAAGAAGCTATATAAAAAGAAAAGTATATAAAAAGATGCTCAGTATCATTGCTCATTATGGGAATGCACATTAAAACCATCCTGAGATAACACTGTACACTTACTAGAATGCCTAAAACTAATTTAAAAAAATACTTAGTGCTGCTAAGGATGTGAAGAAATTGAACCCTCACACACTGCTCATGAGTATGCAAAATGGGACAGCCATTTTGGAAAACAGACTGACAGTGTCTTATAAGGTTCAATATACATTTATCATACAACGCAGCAACTCCACTCCTAATGTTTACCTTAAGTAAATAAAAACTTACACTGATACAAAATCTATGTGCTAATGTTTATAATAGCTGTATTCATAGTCATCAAAACCTAGAAAAAATACAAATATCCTTTAAGTGATGAGTGGATGAATAGTGGTAAATCCATGCAATGGAATACTATTTAGCAATAAAAGAATGAACTAGTAATACACACAACATGGACGATTCTCAAATGCATTATATTCTGTGAAAGAAGTTAGAATCAAAAGGTTACATACTATAGAATTCCACTGATACAGCATTCTGAACAAGGCAAAACCACGGTGACAGAAAACATAACAGTGTTTGCCAGGAGCAGAAAGTAGGGAACGGAAGGGTTGACTACAAAGGGTCCACATGACACTTCTTTTTAAGGTATGGGTCTGCTCTGTATGTACTAGGGTAACAACTAGATGGTTCCATACATTTGTCCAAACACATAGAACTATATACCAAAATGGAGGCACCTGGGTGGCTCAGTTGGTTAAGTGCCCAATTCTTGGTTTTGGCTCAAGTCATGACTTTGCAGTTCATGGGTTTGGGCCCAGCACTGGGCTCAATGCTGCTAGTGAAGAGCCTGCTTGGGATTCATTCTCTCTCCCTCCCTCCCTCCCTCTCTCTCTCTCTCCCCGCCCCCCCATGCTCCTCCCCTATGCTCATTTTCTCCCTCAAAATAAACTTAAAAAAAATTTTAGAAGAACTATATACCAAAATTGGTGAATTTTACTGATTTCAAAAAAGGAAGGAAAATTACAGCCTACTAGAATTCTATACCCAGCCAAACTATCAGAGGTAACTATAGAATTATTGTCAACCACACAAGGTATTTTTCAAATTTCACTTTTCATAACCTTTCTTGAGAAACTCCTAGATACTGTGATCTAACAGAACAAGTAAGCAAATGACCAAAAAACAAAACAAAACAAAAACCCAAAAATACCTCTTAGGACCTGTGAAAAGAAGAGAACTAACAGGAAACCCCAGGACAACCACTGCAGCCAGGATCCAGAGGGTATTCAGGCCAGATTCAACTAGGAAGTTAGAGGGCTCTGTGAACAAAAGTACAAGGGAAGAGAGAACAAAACCGACAAGATAACCTGAGGAATCTGAATGTAATGAGATGACAAACTCAGGTGAAAGAAAAACCTCGGGTGATAAGTTCAAAGAAAAGTGGTCAATTTTAAAAGGCAGTTATTAAACTCTGACAGGAGAAATGAGGAAAGGGATATAAATATAATATTTACCCAGATGTAAATATCATTAATAAGGTTAAAATGAGGCCAACCCTGAAAACTGACTTCCCTCCAAATTATGAATGCCATACTGGGAAGGTGGAGTGAAGAAGCAGGCTGGGATGTGTGGATGTATGTGGTAAAGAGGAAGTTTAAGAAAGCTTCCAGAAAAATCAACAAATAACATGCAAAGGAAATAAATAAGGACCAGTAGCATTGGCATGTTACTTAGAAATGCAGTGTTGAACACAGGGGAAACAACAGCTAGAAGAGGTGAAGCTGGTTGCCTGGGGGAGAGAATCAAGGTGGGGGGTGAGGGGGGCAGGGGCTGCTGCTTTCCACTATAAGCTTTGTAGAAAACTTTACTTTTAAAAGTGGTCTAAATAGGGGCGCCTGGGTGGCTTAGTCGGTTAAGCGTCCGACTTTCGCTTAGGTCATGATCTCGCGGTTCGTGGGTTCGAGCCCCGCGTCGGGCTCTGTGCTGACTGCCAGCTCAGAGCCTGGAGCCTGTTTCAGTCTGTGACTCCCTCTCTCTCTGACTCTCCCCTGCTCACGCTGTCTCTCTCTCTCTCTCTCTCCTAGAAATAAATAAAAACATTTGAAAAAAAAAGTGGTCTAAATTAGGATACCGTTTTTGATAACAAAGTAAGAAAAAAGAGAACAGGTTATTAGGAACGATACCAAATTATTAGCAATATTTATCTCTGGTTATTAGGTTTGTAATTAATTTTCATTTTCTTCTTCACCATTTCCTTTTTTTATCTTTTTCTTTTCAGAAAGGGATAGGGAGAGAGAGAGAGACTGCATACTCGGGCAGGGGAGACAGAGAATCATAAGCAAGCTCCACGCTCAGTGCAGAGCCTGACACAGGGCTCGATCCCATCACTCTGGGATCATGACCTCAGCCAAATTCATGAGTGGGCCACTCAACCAACCAAGCCACCCAGGCGCACCTCAAAACTACTATCTTAACAATCAGAAGGGAACAAAGAGGGAGACAGAAACAGTGAGAGAGAGCGAGTATATGTGTGTGTGATTCAAGAGCAGATAATACTTCTCCCTCTTCCTTAATCAGGCAAAGCATAATGAAAATCCAGGTTTTAGGAGAGGCATCTTGCCCGCGTTCTAGAGTGTGAAGATTTCAGGGTGTAGAGTTTTCCATGAAATGGCATTTGGGAAGTTGGTATCTTGGTGCCTGGCACACAAGAGGGGTTCAGACAGCACGAGCCTCTCCACTTGCCCCCGACCCCCAGTCTCATTTTCCCATCTGTGGTGTACGCTGGGAGCCTGGGGTCACACAGCTCTGTCTAGCTCTATCATTCAACTCCAAGAAGCCCTCACCACAAACCTGCCAGGACAAGTCACCCTTGACACCCAGGCCTGGAGGCAAGGAGCCCTCTTCTGCCCACCATTCATGTAGGGCCAAGCATATTTCTACACCAGATACCCCATCTGACATATTCCAGCAGATTCAGGTCTTCTCTCAATTTCCTGTCTCCCAGGAGACATGTTCCCCAAACCAATTATAAATGGCTGCTGGGACTTCAGTGACTCCACCTGATTTGTGCACTCCCAGTTGCTGGATAAATGGTAATCCCTTAGACGTTTCTATTTCCTGCAAAGCCCTCCAAAATTAGAGACTATTCCCCCTGACTCCTTGTAAAACAGAAAAGCAGAGCCAAGCAAAGCATTTTGACATGAAAAGAAAGACCAGGGGCGCCTGGGTGGCTCAGTCGGTTGAGCGTCCGACTTCAGCTCGGGTCATGATCTCACAGTTCGTGGGTTTGAGCCCCGCATCGGGCTCTGTGCAGACAGCTAGCTCGGAGCCTGGAGCCTGCTTCGGAGTCTGTGTCTCCCTCTCTCTCTGACCCTCCCCTGTTCATGCTGTCTCTCTCTCTCTCTCAGAAATAAATAAAATATTTAAAAAAAAAAAAAAAAAGAAAGACCAGGTCTTTCAGGAAACCCAGGTCCTTGAGCTCTAAGACCCAAGCAAGGGCCAACATCTGGCTTCTGGAGCTTGAAGGTGAGGAAAATACAACAAAACATAAGGTGATGAGCTGAGCTTTGAACACAACAGCCAGGTATGAATCCCTAATTGGCCACTTACCTCCTGGCACAAAGTTAGACACTTTTGTCATAGACTTCTCATCCATGAAACTGGGACAATTTTCTTGCCAACTTAATTTTTAAATTCTCATTTTTAATAGGCTTGTTTTATAAGTAAAATGTCTAACAAAGAATTATACACAAATAGCTACTGTTTACTGAGCACTTGCTATGCAAGTGGCACCATGCCAGGCATTTTATGTACATTCTTACTTAATCCTCACAAATTAAGCATTGAGAATTAAGTGTTCTCATCCCCACGTAAGAACTAAAGGAACAGAGGCACAGAAACACTAAGGAACTCGCTCGAGGACACTCAGCACGGAAGTATGAGAGTTGGGAGTGTGACACCAGGCAGTCTGAAGTCTGAATTACCCAGAGCACCTGTAGCTTCTGTAGTGACAGGCATTCTTGAAGGTGGACAGTCACCAGCCCTTTCTCCCCCATCCACATCTCAGATGAAGGAGACCAAGGCCCAACGTCAGGACACAACAGTCATACAGTGGTGAGGTGACAGCCAGGATTCAGGTCCTTCATTCCGCAGGCTGTCACAGAATGGAGCCCACAGAGGGACATCCCAGGAATGTCCCAGCTCCTGCTGTGAGTGTGCCCAGCGCCCTGTTAATCTAGACTGCCCATCACCTGCCCACCATCTCGGACACGTAGAGTTCCCTCACCTGGTTCTGATATGCACATTGTCTTCAGTTGCCAAAGCAAGTGTCTGGGCCCTGCCATCCTGAGCCACACCGTGAAGGCTTGCTATTCTATCATGACACCTGCGCTCACCCACCCCTCTCAAGCTGTCAATTCCCTTCCCCATGCTGATCAAGAGCCCATAGCAGCCACCAAGGCTGGGGAATAGACACATTCCAGGGCCTGGCTCCACCAGGCCCGCTGGCGCCTAGACCATCTAGACTGTCTAGGAGCTCATGCATATCAGTGTAAAGGATTTACCTTCCTCATAACATGACCATTCAATTTGCATGATTGATTTATTCAGGGACCATAAGGTCATTCACAGCTGGATCCTCAGAGCCTATTACAGTGGCTGACAACAAATAAGAGGTCAATGAACACGTGAGGTGACAGGATGAACTGTGAGATCCACCCTTCACCTAAAGAGACTGAGGATTCTCTCTCATGCCTCCTGACTCTGACATGTTGCCTCAATGAAGACAAACTCAGGTCAGAACACAACAGACTAGATGCCTTTGCTGAAGACATTTTTCCCTGAATGACCCAAGTATCCTGTCCTTCAAAAATCACTTTCTAAAGGAGTTGGAGTAATGTGGCTCTTTATACTGACATCCTGGTCAATAAATCAGCAAATCCTGCACATCCATCTCTAACAGCTAAAAGGTTAGGACAGAGCAGAATCAGGGTCTTCTATGCAGAAGCCTCCAGGCCACCACCCATACAAGAATGATTGTGACCAGGGCAGACCCTAGGCTTCTGGAGAAAGTGACATTAAATCCCTTCTGTCAAGGCCATGATTTGAGACCAAAGACACACTCAGAAGTCACAACAGGTGGGGTAGCAGAAAAGACACGGGACTTGGGAGGGGCCCGGCTGGATCTGAGTCCCAGCTTTGTCACATGCAAGCTGCATCAGTGTGGGCAAGTTACTTAATATCACAGAGCCTCACTTCTAACACCAGCTGTTAATCCAGTCAACAGTTATTCAATTCTAACTGTGTGTCAGGCACTGTACTAGGCACTAAAATACAAGCATCAGGAAAATGGTATGGTGGGGGAGGGGACAGGAGGTAACTCTTCATCAATAACCATTCCGATAAATATACACTTACAAACTGTTGAATGTGCCACAACGGAAGACTGTAAGTTCACCTGACAGGGCCTGTCACTCATGGGGCCTGACCCCAAGGAAGAAACATTTGAGTTGAGAGTTAAAGAATGAGACAGAGGTATGTGAGTACCAGGCAGAAAGAGGAAAACAAGTAGTATCAGCCAACGAGGCAGCATGTACAGAAGTCCTGGGGCAGAACAGAACACACCGCACACTTGGCACTAAAAAAAGACTCAGTGGAGCTTCAAGATGAGCGTGTCCAGTTGAGGATGTAGTGGGGGCAGGGTCCAGATGACCCAGGGCTCTGTAGCATGCTGAGGAATCTGGACTTTAGAGCAGTAGAAAAAGTTCTCTCCAGTTGATATGTGCAGCCAGAAGCAAGCAGAAAAAAGAGACACAGCAGCATGCTGGTGGCAAAAAAGAGAATAGATATGAGATATTTAGGAGGAAAACTGGACAGGATTGAGGGCTGAGGGATGGAAAGGCTCAAGGGTGACTCTTGGTCTCATTTGTAACCTGGACAGATGATAAGTCTCCCTTCCCAGAGAAGCATAAAAACACTTTCCAAGCGAGGTAGCAATTTGGGAGTACTAGGCTCTCATTTAAAGTGTTGGATAAAAGGGGCACCTGGGTGGCTCAGTCGTTTAAGCATCTTCCTCTTGGTTTCAGCTCAGGTCATGATCTCACGGTCCATTTGAGCCCCACATCAGGGTCTACACTGAGTGCAGACCCTGCTTCAGATTCTCGCTCTCCCTCTCTCTATCCTCCCTTGCTCATGATCTCTCTCTCTCCCTCTGAAAGATTATAATAAATAATAAACTTTAAAGTGTTAGATGAAATGAGACCACAAATAAAAGGCCAGTTGTTTGCCCATGTTATGAGCCCTTGCTTTTCTCTATATCCTTTTAATTAGGGAGCCCAGACTGAGCTGGCTGGGCTGCAGGTCTGTGAACCTGGGCCTAAACCAAGGGGGGATGGATGTCGTCGTGAAAGCAAACACCCTGAAGACCAGGGGCCCAGGTCGGGATTCCTGCATTGTATGGGTGCCTGGATCCAAGGGTCTGCAAGATGACCTTGAAGTCCACGGCCCTGTCATTATTGTGTGAAGAGCTGGACTAGAACCAATGGTAAAAATCGATCACGCCCATTCTCCGAGGGTGGACAGGAGATGGCTGCCCACTGCTCTGCACAGGGCATTGACCTTTCTGGCAAGGACTTCAAGGTGCGACACAAATGAGTGCCAATGCTCCTTTCCCACTTCTTCACCAGTGCCCAGCATAGGGGCCAATGTCAGCTGCCTACCTGGCATCCACTTCCTCTCATCTTTCCTACATTCTTCTGGGAAGGCCCTGCTTTTGGGGGCAGCTGAAGCTTTGGGCTGCACAGACAGCACTTGTGGTTACTGCATCTCTGAGCCCCAGATCAGTCCAGGTCACTAGCATATCCTGTGTCACACTGCACAGCACTGGCTACTTTAGCATCTGTCTCTCCCTCCTGAGGCCAAGACGAGGAATGATTGCTCCCTGGGCTCCAGCGGGCACTGGAATGTGGCCTCCCCCTGCCTGCCCACTGAGGGACTGTCTCCCTGACCCCGTCAGCCCTTACCGCTACGGGCATATTTCTCATCCATGGTTCTGCCTCACCTTGGGAGTGAAAAGCCAACTCAATGTCACTCTGAAGCCCAACCATACTTATTCTGGGTTCATTCTCTTAAAAAAAAAAAAAGAAAGAAAGAAAGAAGAAAGGTGACTTTCACATGATCTAGCTCTCAGGCAAATTGGAAGAAAAAAAAAAAAGGCTTTAATTAAAAGAAAGCATAAGGAGAAACAAGGCACTTTGAGCCAGGACAATAAAATCCTACCACCCTCGGGTCACCCTCTAGGAAGTGAGGATTAAGAAAGAAAGGGTTTTATAAAAGTGGCTTGAGAAATCATAACAGAAAACTCTTAGAAAGGGCTTACTGTGCACCAGGCACTGTTCTCAATGTGTTACATATAAAGGAAAGTAGCTATTTCCCTGAACCCTGCTGGCAGAAAAGCTGGGAAGAGATAACAAAAGGCAGGATTAAGGAGAATGACCCAGGAAATCCTGGGACAGGTGTGGCACGGTCATGAGGGTCAGGAGGAAGATCAGCTCAGAGCCCCCTGTGCTCATTTACTACAGAGAATGGACACCTGCCTGGGAGCCTAGGGAGCAGGCCCTTGGGCTGTGGTTGTTAAATGGAGCTACATTCTGAAGCCCACTGGGGAGCTTTAAAACCCTGATGTCTGGGTGCCAAGCCCACAGGTGTTTTTAATAGAGTGCGCGCAGGTGCGCGCGCGCACACACACGCACGCACACACGCACACGTGGCAAAGGGGTAGAGAGGGAGACAAAAGATCTGAAGCAGGGTCCTTACTGTCAGCACAGAGCCCAAAGCAGGGCTCGAACCCACAAACTGAGAGATCACGACTTGAGCCGAAATTAGATGCTTAACTGACTGAGCCACCCAGCCACTCCACCCACCCCCATAGATTTAAATGAAGTTAAACTGGGGTGCAGCCAGGCACCAGGAGTCTTCAAAGAGCTCCAGGTGGTCCAAGAGTCAGCCCAGGTTGGGGCGTCTGGGTGACTCAGTGGGTTAAGCGTCCAACTCCGGCTCAGGTCATGATCTCACAGTTCGTGGATTTGAGCCCTGTGTTGGGCTCTGTGCTGACAGCTCAGAGCCTGGAGCCTACTTCTGATTCTGTGTCTCCCTCTCTCTCTGACCCTCCCTGGTTCATGCTGCCTCTCTCTCTCTCTCTCTCTCTCTCTCTCTCTCTCTCTCTCTCTCTCTCTCAGAAATAAATAAAACATTTAAAAAAACAAAAAAGAGTCAACCCAGGTAGAGCACCAGGGCTGGTGATACACACATGCATACCAGTTTCCTAGGGCGGCCAAAACAAAGCACCACACACTGGGTGACTGGCAGTGACAGAGATTTATTGTCTCACAGTTCAGGGAGCTGAAGTCTAAAATCAAAGTGTCAGCAAGGCCATGCTCCCTCTGAAACCTGTAGGGGACAATCGTGCCTCCCCTCATCCCAGCTCCTGGGGATTCTGCCAGCAATCCTTGGCACTCCTTGACTCCCAGCTGCAGAAATTCATTCCTCTCCTCCGTGGTCACATGGTGGTGTTCTCCCTGTGTGCCTGTGTCTGCTCGTGGTCACCTTTGTAGAAGGAGACCAATCATACTGGATTAGAGGTGCACCTACTCCAATATGACTCAGCCCATTACATCTGCAATGACCCTATTTCCAAATAAGGTCACATCCTGAGATACAGGGACTAGGACTTGAACATATTTCTCTCTTTTGTGGGGGAGGGGTGACAATTCAACCCATAACAATGGGTTTCAGTCCCAGCTTTTGCTGCCTAGTCAGCGCTGGTCTGGGCAGGATGGTGGCCCATCCACTGCCTATAGTGCATGCTCCCAGCAGGGGTTGCTAACTGGAGCTCCAGCACTCCCAGCGTCTGAGGGGGTCCCCAGATCTTCCTGTCCTCAGAGCTTCCACCATTCTCATTAATGGCCATGGAGGTGTCTGTGCTACTTGACTCCAAACCTTTTGACCTGGCTCCGTTTGCCCTTGGCTTCTGGATTCTCACCCTTAAGCTGCTTGGTGAGGCTACTGACAGCCTGCTAAGCTCGATTAGCCCTCTTTCCATGGGAGGTATACTGTACCATGACCTCCCAAAATCCCACTTTTACCTGGAGCCCAACTCACTGCACCATTTGTAGGCCTGCCCCCTGTTCAGAGGACAATCTCTTCTCCGGTGAGTCAAATCCCACCCCCCTCCCCCATATCTGCACTGTCCATACCTAGCACACCATTCATGAGCTGAGTGTCCTTCAGCAAGTCACTTAACCTTCCTGAGGCTCTGTTTCCCTAACTTTAAAATGCAGATGTCATCTATACCCACATCCCTGATCCAAAACCTCCAGGACAAGATCCACTGCAGAATTCAGAATGGTTCAGATTTTTTAGAAAGACAGTATGGGCACATGTAACAGCCCTGATGGGATCTGAGGGTGGGGGGCAACATCCCTTGCTCAACACAGAAGTTTTCCCCAAGGAAGCCCATGAGAACTCACACAAGGTGAGATTCATCAAAACTATAAACAGCTTCACATCAGTTTGGGTCAGATTTGGCACCCAGAAAAACTAAGTGCTAAATTTAAAACAACAAACAAAAAATGCTTTCCATTTTAACAGCTTCTCGGCTTTCTGGACTCTGTGTGAGGGAATCTAGCCCCTAAGCTTGCGTAAGTATCACAAGAGCATGCCTGTGTAGCTACTGTACAGTACACCTAGTCAGAGTTCATTAAATACTTAGGACTCTGGGAAAGAAAAAAATGAAAGCTTTATTCCAGCTCAAGCCAAAGTTTGCCACCCTCTTAAAAACACTGTAATTTGGCTCAAAGGCCTCCCACCTCCACATTGGAAGTGGCTACATGGCCCGCCGTCCCATCTTGCTCCCCACGTGACCATCAGCACCAAACCGAGGTCTCAGCAGGTCACAGAAGCCACGTTCGTTATAATCATCACAGTGAGTTTTACTTTTTAATTCTAGCTCAGTTCCACATCTCCTAAGAGTTGACACCCATCACTGCTGCAACGAGACCCACTCTAGAAAAATCCCCTGCATCAGAACACTCCCTTATTGTACGGCAGCAGCCCGGTCCCACAAGAGGCAGCCAGACATGGAGCTGCCGGTGCCCGCTTAGGCCAAAACTGCTTTCCGCAGCGAAGGCACTGAGAACATTTTCTGAACTCTGGAAGACACCTAAATAGGAAGAGAGTCCAGTGCCTGCCAAACACGGGCTACTCCTAGCAGAGAGCCGGGCAGCCATACTCTGCAAGGCCAAGGTTAGGAAAGCCCCATCTCATCAGGCTCATCGTGTGACCTTGGAGAAGCTAACTCACTTCCTAGACCACAAATTCTCCACTTGCCAAGTAAGCAGGTGGATTACATTCCCTCCAAAGGACCTTCGGCTTACAAACTCCGCGGTTAGAGGATTTCTCCCCGTGTGAGATGAACTTTGGTTCCCTAGAGAGATCTGGGAAATAAACTGCAGCTATTGATAGCTTCCGATAGGCAATCACAGGCGGGAGGTAAATAAGCAATTACACAGGGCACATCAGGCGCGCGACATGCCACCTTCGTGTGCTGACGACGGAATCACAACATCAGCAGGGCTCTGCAGCAACCGCAGGAACTCCGCCCCTCATGCCCCCGTGGACCGGCCGCTCCCACCACGGCCTCTCCTCAAGCAGCTGCCGCAAGCAGGGACCTGTCAGAAATCAACCCAAGGAATTACTTCTTTTTGGAAGCAGAAACTCCAGAATTGGAAGTGATTCAGGTGAATGTGGCAGATGGTAGCATCTCAAAAGTTGTCACTTCTCCAAAGAAAACTGGCAAGGGTAACAACCTCTGCTGGCTAGAATCCAAAGAGGAGAAATATAAATAACATGGCAGGTGTAACAGGTACTTATTGGGGGAAAGGAATGGACTGAGGGCACATTGTTCCCTAAGATGTACAGAGAAAGGTGCCACGCTCCTTGTGGCAGCTCTGGTTGTCAGGAGGGGAGTGAGTATGTGGGGCTTCTGCATTGGACTAAAGCCACCTCTGAGCTTAATTTTGGATGTCACATTCTTATCAGAGTGAAGGAAGGGGTGAAGACTTGGCCACACATCACCACATCATGATGACCTCGGAGAGTACATTTCCTTCCTTAGGAAAAAGATGCTGTAATTGACCAGGAAAAAATAAATGTGAGCAAGTGGATGTGCATTTGAAATCTTAGAAACCCATCCAAAAAAACTGCAAGATCAAGAACCTGAATGAAGTTTGTCAGAACAGAAGATAATGAGGTAAAACATTGAACTTCAAAACTCAACAGTCAAGTTAAATACACATGTTGGGAATGGCATTTATGCAGATGAGCTTGAGAGGGGAGGGGGAAGGCCTCTTTCCAAAGGCCACCTCTGTACCAGGCACTGTGCTAGGCACTTTAAATTCATGGATTTCACTTCACTCTCATAAAAAAAAAAAAAACTTACAAATGGCTTTGGCAGCTACAGTAGCAGGAACGATAAGGAAAACTAGTAGGAGTGTTTTTAAACATTTCTGTGATGAAAAACAACATAGGTTTGTGATAGGAAGTCTGTAAAATTCAAAAAGAAGAGAAACATGACAAGTCTTAAAAACTCATCTCCAGAGATCAGCCTGATCCAGTGCTCCTGCCACCACAGTGTCCCAACTGACCATCTGAATGTGAGGTTCTTTCAACAAGATAACTCCTAGGTGTGCGGAATGTCCCCAGAAGCAGTGGTCTCAATTATGCCAATGGTTCGCTTCCCTCCTCTTGTGGTTCAGAATCTTGTTTGTCAAAAAACCCTCTTAGTTACCTGCCGTGGCAAGGACCCCTGGTCGGGACTCCTGGTGGACATCTACAGATGGCTTACTCGTTAGGACAAAGGGCTAGGTAGAGCTGCTAGTACCACTCCCCTTCCTACCCCCTCTGCCCTCTCCAAGGTCACCAAAATCCACTGTCCTTGGGTACCTCCAACACATCCAGAGCCAGCTTATACTTTTCTGGCATCCATCCATTCCTCCATCCATCCATCCATCCATCAGTTTGAGTCCCTGTTTGGGCTCAGACCCACTCTAGGAGATATGATTCCTGGAATTTGACAAGCTCTCCACTCCCTGCCTGCCCACCCATTCAGCCCCACTGTCCAGGCAGTTTGTCTCCATATGTTCTAGCAGTGTGTCAACATATTGAGCCTGGGGTCACTGAGACAGAGCCTTATGAGAAAAGCTGGTGTTCTGCCTGACCTTGGACCATCACATTAAACTGTCAGCCCCTGGATAGGTTAAACAGGTGATGGGGATTAAGGAGTACACTTGTTGTGATGACCACTGGGTAATGTTGAATCACTATATTGTACACCTGAAATATTATACTGTATGTTAACTGGAAATAAAATAAAAAACATATAAGTAAACAAACTGCCAACCACCATTACTACATAGGTGAGGTGAGGATGGAGGTGGCCCCAGGAAGGAGAAGTGCTGCCTAAGGACAACGGGCTTGGACAATGCTCAGCAGGAAGCCCACCCTCTCCCTTGCCTAAGTGTGGTAAGATACTCAGGATCATCACAGCAGTCAAACAAGTACCTTATTGTAAACAACAAGTCACATGTTGCTTATGTTTGGTTTCTTTTCCCCATGTGATCACTTTAGCGGAAAGAGGTTAAGTTTGGGGGAAGTGCACAGAGCTAACTTATGTGGCACTGGCCACACTACTCCCCCTCTGGTTCTCAGTTGTTTCATCTGAAAAATGGGGGACTGTATTAGTTGGCTATCCAAGGATGTCCTTTCCATGTCTGACTGTCCATGATTTTATACATCTATTTCCTATCCTATCATAAACTCAAGTGTGTGTGTGTGTGTGTGTGTGTGTGTGTGAGAGAGAGAGAGAGAGAGAGAGAGAGAGAGAGACAGAGAGAGAGAGAGAGAGACAGAGAAGACTGCAAGAATAGAAGTCTGACTCTGGCTTCCTGAATAACACCTAGATTACTTTAACAAATCCATAATCCCAGACTATCCTATTGACAATCAGGAGCCTCTGCCCTGAGTGTCATGTACGTATATCAGCCATTCAACCCATCTGCTGCATAAGGATGGACCAAAGCCTGAGTGAAGAGCACGAGAGAATGCTTCCAGGTTATGGGCTCACTACAGGAATCCAAGGCAAGTGTGAGCAGAGCCCTGCACTCCAATCTGGGGAAATGGACAAGTACAGAGCACATGCTCAAGGGCAAGCTAGATTATGCCAGAAGCCCTAAGGAAATCAGAAACAGTCTAGCCTCTGGGAAATGAGAACAGGGAAGACCTGCGCAGAAGAACCAAAACTCCAGCCAGGCCTGAGCTCAGGTCAGTCCTGGGGTGCTCACAAAGACCAAAGTCCTCACCCTGGTCATGAGACAGCCATGCCCGCTGTGTGCAGGATGCCCCTATACATACACAGACCTATTTGGGGTCAGCACAGGAGCTGAGTAACCTGCAGCCCCCAGGGATGGGGCCGGGCTGCTAAGGGAGCTACCACCTTCCCCCCCCCCCCCCCCCAGCACACCAACCTCCATGTGTCACCGGGAGCTGTGGACCTGCTTGCTGCCCACTCCCTTCTCTCGTTTCTGATAAGGTCACCCATGGTGCTTTATAATGCAAAAATAATATTCCTGCTGCCAATGCAAATTATGTCTGAACCATCCACCCTCCCCTGCCTCATGCAGAAAGCAGCTCCACGGGGGAGAGGTGAGCCAGGCTGCAGTTCCGAGGCTTATTAAGACACCTAATGAAACACCTTGTGGTGACCGCCCCCTCTGAGGAGAGCTCAGCAAAATGCATCGCAGAAGCAGATGTCAGGCCTGGGGCAAATGCTTCCAAAGCACAAAAGGCACGCACAGGGGCTGGCCCCATCCTCACCAGGTGTCCCCTAAGACTGTGGTGCTACCTAACCCTGCAAAGTCAACATAACCGCAGTAACTGCCCCACCTCTCCTGGCCTCTAGGGGATACAAAAGGTACCACTCTCACTTAGTATAAAGCTGAGGAAAGGCTACAAATATTTTGTTGAGCTCAAACTCAAAAGCAATAAAGTTTTAGTTTAACTCAAGAGGTTAACAGCTCAGGGATCGGGGGAATAAGGCTCCCTTACCATGTCCCTTAGGAGCTCCGAGTCCCATGTTTCTGGACTGTTCCTACCCACTGCAGCAGTGACCCTGGAGAGTCCAGATGAGGACGCAGGTCTGGAGACAGACTCCAAAAATGTTGTACAACCTGCTTTTTCCTCTTTTTCCCCTGTGTCTTAGGCCTGCTGAGAAAAGAAGCACTGAAATTGGGCATCCTTGTGTAATGTGGGGGAAAAAAATGGACTTCCTGGATGCCACCTCTATGTCTAACCCTTACAGACAATGTGACTCCAGGGAAAATGACTCGGTCATTCTATACCTGAGTCTTCTCATCTAAAAATGAAGGTAATGATAATAATAGTCTGTATCTCCTTCAGTTTTTATGAAGATCAAACTAGAGAATGCACAGGTATCAATCAGGGTCACACTTGGCATGTTCAACAAGGAGAATAAAGAAGAGTTAAAATAAAGAGACTATTTACAAAGGTACTGATAGGGAAGAACATGGCCAAGTGCAGCCAAGCTGTCTCCACCCCTCAGGACAGTAGGGATCACAGGGAGGGAGTAGTTACTAGAATCAAGCAAGAGAAAACAGAAAACAGTGATGAGAAGGCTCCTTTGACAGAAGCAGTGACCTTCAGTCCAACGACATAACTGGCCTCAAGCAAGGGCACAAGGAGGCATCCAGAGAATAAGTACCTAGACCACACTGTCTTCTCTCCCTCCCTCCAATTTCTGGCCATACTGAAGCCAAAGGGCATTGGTGAGGTCCCTCCAGGTCAGCCTTCCAAGGCCCCAAGTCATGCAGGGTGAACGGGGCAGAGCATGGACTGAGAGGGTCATGTGGAAGACACCAACACAGCACGCAGCACACACAGGATGTTGTCCCAGCCTGCGATAAGTAGGTCCAGGCCTAGCCACTGGAAGACTGAATGAGGATTTAGAGCCAGATGCCACAGCCATCAGTGTCTCTTAGCGGCCACTGCTGGGTGAATCACTAGATGTTGGGTGACCGGCTCCAGGTGGCAGAGCCCCTCCAGCCCCTCCCTGGACCTACCAAGTTCACCTAAAGGTTGTGTGGGCTTTGGAAGCAACAGCTTGGGGCAAGAGACAGAGGAGGTTCCCATCCTCAGATCGGAACAGAGAGGTACTTGTCACAGCCAAGATGGCTCCACGTTTTATTGAGTCAGTGTAACTTGTTAAGTGAAAAAAGTCCATTCTTCTAATTAACAGGAAGTCCCACTTTTCTTAAATCACCACCAGCCTCCTTTCTAAGACTTTCCCACCTGCTGTAAGTAAATTCAGAGGCCTGTGGAACAATGAAAGTCTCTCTTCCACAGAAGAGCTCCTTGGACAGACAATCCAATACATCAAATCAATGAATCCAATATTTATAGAGATCCAGGCCATACTGCTAGTGGGGAATGCTGAAACAAGTCAGACGCATTTAAGGCACTTCCCTTTCTAAGGAAGACCATCCTCCTCATATGTCCCTAAATCAGCCCAAACGGGGAGAAGCACATTGTCCAAGGCAGGGTGGAGTTGACTGCGGGGCCACAATACCCTCTCTCTGAACCCTAGCACCATTATTTCCTTGGTAAATAACCTTGAGCAAGTCCCTTCAAGTCCCTGGACCATGCTTTCCTCATCTGAATCTCTTGGGTATTAATCCCTAACTCACAGGATCACAGAGAATTAAATGAGAGGATGTGTGTGAATCTCCTAGAACAGCACCTGGCACACAGTAGGTCCTCAATGAATGTCCACTCTTCATCCATGAAAGTGGCTTCCAGGTCTCCAGACACCAGAGTTAGTGTTTCCTTCATCATCCCTGGAAATATCAGACTTAGAGCTGCCTGACCCTAGTCAGTTTCTAGTTCTGTTTCCTCAAACTTGGGCTGTGTCACCCTGTCTCATTTCTTTCTGGGCACACATTTCATCATCAATAAAATGGAGGGAGGCAGGTTACTGAAGAAACTAGACAAGTGGTTCTCAACCTCTGAGTATACTTCTTCCCGGACCCCCACATTTTCAAAGACTTATCTATTACAGAAACAGAATTTCCAAAGTAAAAATTACTTCTCCCTCCAATTTCTCTTAAAGTAAAACACAACTTCCCACACTACCCAGGGCTCTTGAGCACCAGGAGATCACCAATCTTGTTCACTAGGTTGATTCCATTCCAACTCTAAACCAAAAGAACGAGATTTCTCTGAACCTGTGTGGCTCAGATACAGCATCACACAAGTATCTTGAAATACTACAAGTGGTTCAAGCATTACCACTTCTCCTTGAAGTGGAGGACCCAGGTTCCCAGGTCCTCAAGGTGAAAAACACTGGACTAGGTGACTCCTAAGAAGCTCTCCACCTCTGTCCTTCTGAGATCCCAGCTGGAATAACTAAAGAAGATCAGGCACACCCTGAAAAGGCATGTGCTAACATGAGCCAGCCTGGTGTTCATCTGACAACGGATAGACTCAAGGTTGGAGGGACTATGCTTCCATTAAAAGGCTGAGTGCCATTATGCAATGCTGTGAATCTATCTTCCCAAAGCAAAGCTTCCGGTATCCCCTAGTGAGAGGAAGCAAAGACTCTTACGTTCAGTTGCTAAGTACCCACAATCCGGTGCTGTCCCTGAGGGCACCCATGCACATTCCTTCACGAGGTCATGGGCTGTGAATTCAACCTACAATGTTGTTCTTCAGGAACCTACCTCGGAGCATCCCTGCTGACCATGCAGAAATGATTTGGGATTAGATGTCCTCCCCAAGCAGCCCAAGGCCAGCCTACCCTACCTCCTGATTCCCTTCCCTTCCATCCCATGGAAAACTCACAGACGGAAAAGAACAAGCTGGTTGCCCAGGTCTCATTCCCCACAAATGCCTTCACTCTGTGGTCCTCATTAGAGCACTCAGGTGCTGACTTGTTGCTAAGTCAAACCTACAAAGCACTGTTTTCCTGCCACTTCCTTAGATGCACGCTTAATTACAGCAGCTCCTTCCAGTCGGCCATTCTCCACAATCTCAAACATCCAGGTTACTAGTCTCCTCGTGTCCTTCTCATACACTCATTAGCGTTGAACATTTTGTTCTTGTCTTACATCTTCTATTCTGTCCCCTGCACAGCTTAAGTAGTACTTGAGTTTTTGTCTCTGCCACTGAGTCACCTAATAAATAGCATTCTGTCTGGTGTGGGATTGAGAACGACTGCTTGATTTACGATTTTGTACTGAAATTATCCAAAGATAACCTTTAGGTCCTAAAACTCTTCTCTGTTGTTAGACCTTGTGCTTTCACCAATATCTGACTTCTATTATTCTTAACCATTAACTCTAATGTTACTCGCCCCTAATTATTATCACTGTCTTGCATTCCTCCGTTTCCAATCTAATTCTTAAAAATCCACAAAGTATCTATACTTACAGTTCCTCCCTGCCTGCCTGGAGTATCCCTTTCACTAAGTGTCTCAATTGAGACCATACATACACACACACACACACACACACACACACACAGCCACCTGACGATGGGGAACAAGATGCTTTCTGTTTATCTGCCACAGCTTCACCTCAAGCTCTTGCTGCAGAGGTGACAAAGCAGGAGGCAGCAAACATCTCCTATAAAGAGTCAGATAGAAAGTATTTTCAGTTTTATAGATTATACTGTCACTGTTTCAACTTTAGTCCTGCCACTGTAACCCCAAAATCGGTCACCAACAATATGTAAGTGAATGGGTGTCACTGTGCTTCAATAAACTTTACTTACAAACATGGGCTGCAAGCCACATTTGGCCTATAGCCCACTGTTTGCCACCTCCTGAGATAGAAAAAGATGGTATTTAATTTGTGTTTGCATTATATGATGATGAGATTTTCCCCCCACTTTATAAAGAACAGGGGAGGTCCAAGCTCGAATGGGAACATAGGGAGATTACGAGTTTAGTGGTATACTTGCTACACTGGAGAAACCGATCAGACAACCAAATGACCATGTCATGTTGGCAGGTGAATATACACCAAGACAGAGCTTGAGAGAGCCCTGGAGATTTTTAAAAGAAAAAAAGAAAAAAAAAAAAAAAAGGAGGAGGAAGAGGAGGAAGTCATTTGCCAAGAGATGTTCTTTGAGCCGCTGACCTGAATGAGACCATCAAAGGAGCCTGTGTAGCTAAGAGAAGAGAAAATGGCAGAGCAGTGACTCCACCCTAAGAAGGCCTGGAACCAGCAAACAAAAAGAGGGAAAACCAGTGAGGGAGGAGGGCCACTAAGCATGCTGGGATTAGAAGCCAAACAATAAGCAAGTTTCAAAGAGAAGAAGAGAATGACTAGACTCAATGCTGTCAACAGATCCAACAATATGAGCAGCACAGTATCCACCAACGTGGACACCACCAGAGAGCTGGGCTTCAGCTTAGGCAGAGACTGAGCACAGTGAACCCAGAGATGAGGAGAATAAGTCCTCTGGAAGAGCCATGCTGAAAAGAGGAATAGAAAATTAGGGCATTTTAGGTTTGTTTAGGAGACTTTTAACATGCATTTTTCACCTATGAGATTAACCAGTCATGGTAGTTTCCATCTTTGATGGTGTCCCTTAAAATACTCTCGCTTGAACATCACACAAAATTCAAAGGCATTATGTTTTTCTCTTCTACATTTAACGCATTAGCAATCTATTTTCATATACGGATGGAGTTAATGATCTAACTTCCCCCCAAATAGCCAATTTTCCTAGCAGCATTAATTAAATAATCTACTCTTTCTCCTGCTGATCTGAAATCCACCATTATCACATAATAAATATTTACATATACTCAAACCTTTTTATTACTTTCTTTTCTGTTCTGTTCCAATTATATTTCATCTCACCAGCCACTAAACTAAATTGCTTGTAGTGTTAAATTATTTTTATAACCCTTTATAACTTTTTACTGTGTAAATCTCATTTTTAAAGCTTTTTTTTTTTTTTGCTATTCTTATGGGTTTAAGCTTCTATATAAACTTTAGAATAAATTTTGTCAAGTTCTAAACAGTAATTCCTTAAGGATTTTGATTGAAATAACATAAATGCATAATCAGTCTGGAGAACTGACATATTGACATACACCAAGAAGAACGTAGAGTGCACTTGTTCAGAGAGCTCTGTACTTTGATTTTCAAGACACACAGCATTTTTCATGGGTGTAAGGACTCTTCTCGATTGGCTCATTCTGGAAGTATGTCCTTCAAACAGGGATGCTATCCCCACCATGGCCTGTCTAGATGCCTCCTCCATGTTACATAATCTTTAACGTGACCAGTCAACTTATGTTCTAGACATAGAGTCTCATATAAAGACTGGAATAAAACACTTTGGTATTAAGGCAAACTGGGGCCCACGTACCCCAGAATGAGAACATGCCAGGATTGAACTAGTAGGCAATCCCCACCACCTTGAAGGATGGGCTCCTACAACACAACCAAGCTGAGTCAAATACTTGAGTAGACTGAGCCTATGGCTGAGTAAATTTGTAGAGGAGTAGGTAGAAAAATAGCATGGTTCAGTACCCCTTTTTCTCAAGCATGTACATGCCTACATGAGTGACAGCAAATCCTTTCCAATGCCCCAAATTCTACCACGGAGAGGAGAACTGGGGAGGCCTGGTCACAATT
Organism: Hyaena hyaena; assembly: GCF_003009895.1. Classification (NCBI taxonomy): domain Eukaryota; kingdom Metazoa; phylum Chordata; class Mammalia; order Carnivora; family Hyaenidae; genus Hyaena; species Hyaena hyaena. The sequence goes on from NW_024080657.1 coordinate 6,236,081, forward strand.
CCTTTGTCATAGCAGGACTTTGAATCCCCTTATACCCAAACAGTATTTGTCTGAGGAATGAGTTTCCCAGGAGACACAATGGTGACATTCCATCTTCCTTTCCAGAAGTATCCATTCATTTCCTTTCACTCATACGTGCATTAATATACTCATTCATGTGGCAAACACTTATCAAGCCTACTATCTGGCAGACACCTTCCTCAGTACTGAGAATACAGACAGGAATGAGACACTCTATCTTTGAGGCACTTACCCAATTCACACATGGTTGAAGGAAGCCAAGACTCAGCAAGTGTGAAGAACTCAGGAATAGAAGCCAACTGGTCAGGTACAACCAGGGTGTAATCAAGGACCACTTGACTCTTCTATACCTGATACCCCACAGATTCATAGCACAAAGCTTCCCGTGGCACATAGCGAGAGAACACACAGAGGAGACACTTCTCTACTGCTACCCCCAGACATGTGCCTCACACCCATCACACACCTGGAAGCAAAACAACAGACCAGCCAAAAGAGATAATCCCCCACCCACTCCACCCCTCCGTGTCCTGAGGGCCCCCAAGACCAAGACTCATGAGGATATTCTGCCTGGTAGTTAAAGTAATCACTAGGAAACAAGTTTCTGAAATCTCTAAGCATTGCTCATTAGCATAAACCTAGGAGAGGTCTGATAAAGTTCAGAGCTTATCTCCAATCCTGCTTGCTCCCTCTACGCCCAGAGCAGCAGCTGGACAAGGGATAGCCTTCTTTGCAAGGAAGCAAATTAAATTAAATTAGATCATTTATACCAGCACCAATAACAGCAGCCACACCTTCAATAAAATTAAGACCTTGAATTGAAAACAAGAGCATTATCTCCTGAAAACCTAATCCCACTGCCTAGTTTAGGCACTCGTCTTTGAGACCTACTGTGGCAACCTGACATAAACACATGGGGAAGGGGGCTCAGGAAGGCCCTACAGTATCTTTTTGGTAGTCTGGACCTCAGTCTTGTTTGTTGTTAGTCTTTTCTTCTAGAAACACATATCCGATAATGTTCTTGACATATAAATAGGCCATTTAGTGAAATGGTCATTGAAAGCCTTTTCTAATAAGAGTATGTCATACCGACTGTGCAAGGGTGTATTTATAATCACACAGCATAGCAAAGAGTGCCAGATTTTTCAGAAAATATGGTGGCTTGAGTACGATTTCACAGAAACTCCATCTCCAAAGTTGACTGAAATGAACAAAAAGTAGTAACAAGAGCAAAGAATATACTATTAATGCTGAAATACAGAGAGAGCCCTAACCTTATTCTATAAGTTTTAAGTGTCATCTTGGACCCAAATGAAAGAAGAAGAATCCAGAACCATCTTCTCTTTCCAAATGGAACAGTGCTGTTGGAGGGAATAAATGCCACATAAACAGAAAATCTCAGAGACAGCTCCCAATTTGAAGGGAATAAACCGGAAAGCATTGGCAAACCATGGGATACATGTAAGCCATCCCAAATGGATTTTATTTTCCCCACTAGGAATTTACATTTTTCCTTAAATCCCACCCCAGAATGGCCTGTCAGGCAGAAACCAGTTATAGCATATCAGGGTTCAAATGGGCAAAGAAAGACAGTGCACAGACCTAGAACAGTAAAAAAACATATGTCTATGAAACAGAACGACCTTTCATGAAAGCACAATGACTCACTCATAAGCAACAGAAGCTTCAGGGGAAGTCCTGCATCCTGAAACAGGATCCATTATCAGGTCAGCAGAACTGGACCCAGTGTAAGACTTTGGATAAAGTTAGAGACCAGAGACAAGCATCCTATGTCCCCATTGGCTCTTTCCCTTAATGAGAGAGGAAATCAAACTGTGTCCAAATACAAAGGAAGAGTAGCAAAAGAAAATTCAGTGTCCCCAATCTGGATCAAATAACACTACCACATAACTGGCCCAATTAAAACTTAAATGAATATTGTGTCACCCCAATGTAGGTTTGACACGCAAAAACAGTTAAAACAAACAAACCAACAAAAAAAACCTCACTCTTGAAGAAGAGATGCTCCAGGAAACAGAAACAACTGTTTTGTAATCCTATGGGAACTGAAAAGGCTAAGAACTCCCTGGACAAGCAATGAAGAAGTCAGAGGACATGAAGACTTTTCAAGGCTGGGAATGTACATGTTGAATAGAGGACTGTACCCTCACTGACACCAGACCTGCAGTTCCTGAACATATGCAGGGACAGTGTGTAAAGAATATACACACTATAGGGCTGAAAGGACCCTCATCTAGTCCCAATCAACAACATGACAGTGAAACCAAGCTCCTATATTTACTAAGTGGCAAAGCTACAACTCAGATCCCAACTCTCCCCAGTATATATAAATAGGAAAGAAGAGGGAGTGGGAAGGGAGGGAGAAGAGAGAAAGAATGTAAGACAGAGGCAGTGGCTGAGTGCAACAAAATGAATAAAATGTCTGTGCTCTTGGGCATATTCCTAGAAGTGGAATTTCTGGATCAGATACTAACTTTATGTTCGATGTTCTCAGGCACTGCCAAACTGTTTTCCACAGCAGCTGCACAACAATGCATTCCCACTAGCAATGTACAAGGTTCCAACTTCTTAGCTCTAGTACTTTCTATGTTGTGTGTCTCTGGGTAGGTCACAGCATTTCTCTGCATCTGTTTCCTCCCATAGCTGAAGAGGAAGGGTTAGGTCTAGCTATCTCAATTCTGCTTGTGGTGTTGTATATCCATACATGCTTTCTTCCCAGGGACTTCTCACCTTCCACTGCCTACATCACCTTCCAGGAGATCCCCGACAGTGTGAACTGCTACAATGAATAAATCCTGGCTCTTCTCCTTCTCAGAGCTGGAATTATCTTAATGCATGTTCCCAAGTTATAATAATGTGCTTCCATTTCCATTCATATCTCTCAGTATACTTTTTTTCCTCTGGTCTATTCTTCTAACCTTTTGCAAGCATCATCTTGTTCTGTCTGTTGGCTGTCAGCTTTTCTCTACAAGCTTTTGCAGAGTTGCCAGATTCTTGGCTATTTCTCCACCCTCTCAGCTCATAACTATTTTTCCCTCAAGCTCAGCGACTGCTAAGTGGTCTTTGTGAAATCCTATTAGGATAATCTCCATCCGTGTCTCAGATGGGCTGCCTCTGGAAACCTCAGCTGTCTTCCTTCCCGCAGTCTGCACATCATAGGCTAGCTCCTGAGACACCCAACATCATACATATTCACAAATGTGCTTAAAAGGCTCTAAACCTGTGGACACAAGCAATGGTTGAACTCAACAAAGACCCAGCCCAGATGTCATCTTTTGCAGGAAGCTTTTCCTGTTCACCTGAACCTCCTCTTCCCCAACAAAACTACGGATAAAGAATGTGACTGACCAACCCCTCTGTGCTGCTTCTGTTTATACATTTGTTTTTGTCATGTATCTGTTTCATCATTTTGTGGGCCTCATGAAGGTGGGAGCTAGAACATCTTGTTCACAGTTGTACCTTCAGTGTCTGGTATATTATAATAGGTTCTCACTATGTATTTGTTGAATTAATAAATGACTGAGCTTCTCTTCCATGCAGCTGATCTTGGGCCCGCCTATCTGTCCATCCATTAAACCCAAAGCTCCCTTTGGGCAAGCTGGGATTTACTCACCATGGTAACCACTGTGAAAGAAAAATTTACTCTGACACTTGTTACAATGGTAAGGAAGAATTTAATCGAGACTATTGTAATAGAGACAGTGCAACGGGGAGAGAGATAAGGCTCAGTTCTGAATACAGCAAAGATAGTTGGAGATTTGTGGCTAAGGAGCAGAGTGAGGGGGTCAGTGGATGGAAAATTCTAAGAGAAGATGTCAAGGATAGAGGGGATTTTCTTGCTAACCTAACAGGAATCTTGCTGAAGGCAAGACGGGGTGATCAGATAGCAAGGGTTAGGGAGTCTTGCTACAACTGGGGTAAGTAGGCCAAAAACAGGATGAGGAGAGGAGGTTTAGGATATGGGGGCAAGCTCAAGGCCCAGTCAAGAAGAGGGACCAGAGGAACCTAACTGAAGTCTGGTCAAGGAAGAGTCTTTGTCACCCCCAATATGTGGCCTGAGTCCTGTTGTGTGTGGTTGTACTGTTTGTTGAGCAAAGCTGAAAATCCACCCTCAGCAAAGATTCAAAGCTCTCTCATCTTTACCCCTCCTGGAGCAGAAAGAGGAGAAAGTGTCCCAGTAGATGATGTCCAAGGGGCTCGGGGGGGGGGGGGGGGGGGGGGGGGGGGGGGGGGGGGGGGGGGAGAAGGCAGCAAAATGTGTCTGAGGCCCCAAATGAATCAAGAATACAGGAACACCTGAGTAGCTCAGCCAGATAAGTGTCTGACTCTCGATTTCAGCTCAGGTTGTAATCTCACAATTTGCAAGACTGAGCTGACAGCGTGGAGCCAACATGGGATTCTCTGCCTCCCTCTCTCTGCCCTCCCCCTGTGTGTACCCTCGCACACATGCTATCTCAATACATAAAAATTTTTAATGTTTATTTTTGAGAAAGAAAGATAGTGTGTGCACGCAAGCAGGAGAGGGTCCGAAGGGCGGGGGGGCGGACAGAGGATCTGAAGTGGGCCCTGCACTGACAGCAGAGAGCCCAGTGTGGAGCTTGAACTCACAAACCATGAGATCATGACCTGAGCTGAAGTTGGACGCTTAACTGACAGAGCCACCCAGGCGCCCCAATAAATAAACAAAATGAGAAAGAAAGAAAGAAAGGATACACACTACCATCCCAGGATTCCACAGCTCCAAAGCCATTTTCCAAGCCATTCTTCCTAAATGACCCTCACAGCCACACTACCAAGCAAGGTTATTTATTTTCTCATGCTAAGAATGGAAAAATGGATACTCTGGGAAGTGTCATGATATAGGTCACAGACCTAGAATTCATCGTTTTTTGGACTGGTATATGTTATTTGGACTGTAATAATTCCAAGACATACTTTTAAAACTCAGAAATCTTCCCCCATCATTCTCTTTTGGTATCTGCTTCATGATCCATGACCATTTTTCCATACAAACTTTAAAACAATTTTTCAACACTGCTCATACATGTCTATCGTAATTCACATTATATGTATAAAATTAAATTGACAAGCTTTAAAATATCAAGTCTTCCCATCCAGGAATAAGATAACATCCATTTACTTATTTTCTCAGTTTTGCTTTATAGTTTCCTTCTAAAGGTCCTTTATACTGCCTTTTGAGTTAATTCCCCAGCCTTTTCTATTTTTGTTCCTTTTACAGAATGAACCCTTTTAAAATTATATTTTCTAATTGGTTATTGCTAGGATTTAGGAAAATGTTGATTTTGTATATTTATTCCCTAACTAGTCACCTTGCTGGACTCTTAAGAGGCCCTAATAGTTTTTCACTTATTTCTCTTGGAATTTTAGTAGATAATATCCTCCACAAATAATGACCTTATCTCTCTTCCTTCGCCGTAATTATCCTCCCAATTCGGTAACTAGAAATCCCTGAATGAATGTTAAAGAATCATAGTGATCATGTGCATCCTTGTATCTGGAGGATATAGGTTGTTGGTTGGGAACAGACATGCTGTAACACAGTCAGAAAATAGCTTCCCATGCCTTTTCAGGATGACAGTTCTCTGGGCACCGCACTCGCCTTCCAGATGGTTCCCCACCCTGCTCCTGAGAGTCTGACCTCCGTGATCTGCATATTCCAGCCTCCCTTACCCGCTGCCTCAGGCTGAGTTGGACTGGTGGCGAGTACTAGCAGAATACTAGAGGGTGGAAGTAGGGAGCTGTGCTCCTCTGCACCTCGTCAGGCAGTCTTACAGTACCATTTACTACCGCCGCCCTTCAGCCCTGGGGGTAGTAACAGCTCCCCACTGCTGACAGCCCTTGAGTGTTTCCCCATTCTTTATTAATTCCCTTAATCACAATCCCACCTCTATTTCATCAAACTCTCTCCATTTAAATTCTTCATATACCATATGCTTCTCACCCAGACCTTCTTTAAAGACTGACTGATAAATTAGGATCCGCCATTAAGTATTTCCAAATGTCTCTCAATATCTCAGTATGATCAAAATATTTTGTCCCTTGTGACATTTAAACATTCGTTCATTAAGAAAAAAACTGAGCGCCTACTTTCTGCTAATTGCTTTGGAAGGCAGTGAGATTAATACAGAGAAGAAAAAAAAAACGAAAAGACGGGTTCTCAACACTAATGTTCTCAGAAGAAACAGATACACAAATAAAATACCTAAATGTTAAAATAGCAATTAGGAAAGAACAAGTGTTTTGAAAGGAGCAAAGATGTATTTAGAAAGGATGGTCAGAGACTATTTCTCACAGAAGGTTACATCTGAGAAAAAGCCGAAGAAGAGCCTTCTGAGAAAGGATGATAGCAAGTGCAAAGGCCCTGAGGCATGAAAGAACATGGTATGGCTGAACAGCTGGCAGGAGGGCTACCAGCAAGGGGGCAAAGTGTGTGGCAGAGAACAAGAAGAGGTAGGCAGGGGCTGCATCAGTGACGTCAAATAGAAATACAGTGCATGCCATGTGTTTATGGTTCTCCTCTTGCTAGTATCGAGGTCTAAAACAGTAAAATAGGAGAAATTTATTAGTGTATTTTACTTAGCCCAATATATCTAAAATACTATCTTTTCAACACTTTAATATAAAAAATTAACAAGATATTTTATATATTTCTTGTACTAAACTTTTGAGATGTGGTGTGCATTGGACTGGCCACATTCCAAGTACTTAATAGTCCCACATTGCTAGTGGCCTCCATGGGGCTCCATCTTGCCTGTTAGGCCTTGGTGACAGAGGACACGGATTAGGAGAGACAGGGTGTGTGAGATGCCAGCATCGTGCCTGGCACACAGTAGGTGCTCAGAGACTGTTCACTGGGCACAGTGCCAGAAGAACTGCAGCCAACCTGCCCGTTCCATAACCAGCAAGGCATCATTGAGATCACTCAAGTACCTGCTTTAGGAAACTGGGTCTATTCTGCATCCTCAGCTAAGAGGAGAAACCGGGGTCTGTTCGCTGGGTCTCCTATAGTGGGGGCCATTCAGGGCCCTGTCCTGCGCCCGGGGCACTTGGCACAGCTACTTCCTTAATTCACAAAGATCACTTTACACTATATGCCAGGGAGTAGGAGGGAGGGAGCCCATTAGCATTCATTGTACACAGCTTTTCATTTGGAAAAGCACCTTAAATGTGCCGATCCACACTGCTTTGCTTCATTTTTCAACATTCATGAGTGTAATTGCATTTATTTTTCTCGTCAAGACTGCAAAACAAGTGATAATTTACTATATTACAACCCGTATTGGCTGGGTTTACAGCCACAACAGCTCTAATCCACCCTCAGATGGGCCGGGTGGGTAAGCAGGGGGTGGCCTCTTTAGCGGAGAACACGTTGTGTGTTTGCAACAGGAAGCCTGATTCCAGCTCCTCAAGGTCACAACACTGAACCCATACAACTAGCCTGAATTCTCAAAGCATGCTCACCTCCACTCTCTTGACGGTCTTTCTACAATAACAGGACGAAGCAGACATGTATTCCCATGCCCATTTCACACACAAAAAGATTCAGAGAGGTCCTCAGCCATCCATGGTGACAGGCTGGTGAAGAGTAGAGCCAGGGCTCAAACGTGCATACGTGGGCTAGAAACCCCAACTTGCGTCCATGGTGCCATGTGGCAGGGCCTAGGCTCTAGCAAAGCCTGAGGTCCTGCATTTGCGTTGGCAGAAAAGAAGTGGGCACAATCCTAAAATTTTCTAAATCCTAAGTGCTTACGGGAGCTGAAACTCCTGAGGGGATCGAATTCCTTGAGTCTACACTAGAGAATGCTGACTTTCAGGGTTCACACCCCTGCTGAAGGGCACACCTCTACCCAAGTACAGTTAGCCCAGTTGGTGATTATACAGACAGGAGACAGGGAAGCACAGTCTAGGTTTCTGGGGCTCACTCTCTGCAATGTTTACCTCCCCTTGAAAAGAGAAGTGAAACCCAAAAGAAGTTTGACTTTAGGTCCCAAATGCTCATGAATTAATGAGTAATTTTAGAAAAAATCAAGAGGACCCAGTCCTACAAGCCTTCAGATTTGTTAAAGTCATTTCCTAAATCTGATGAAAATAGTACACATATCACAGGTAGCAAGAGCCTCATCTCCTCTTCCATCCCCTAATTATAACCTACAGGTCACAGACAGAAATGAAATGAGCTGGATTTGCCTAAAGAGCAGAGTGGGGCAGGGAAGATGACATAAAACCTCAGGTCTGAGTCACAGGTGACTCTTTCCGTATGGTGTGGCATTGCTGGGGTCCAGCCGCACCTCTCCTGCTCTCTCTCCAAGGCAGAGAAGATGGGCGAGGGAGCACTGCAGAGTCCAAAGGGTAGGGGAGTTGAGTGGGTTCAGAAAGTCCTTCCAGCCACCTGGCTGAGGTGCTCCAGTCTGCAGGGGACACGTCCCCTCACCTCTGCTCTTGTCCATCCCTTGTAGTCAAGTACCCTTTGCAAGCAGAGTCTGGTTCTCCTGACATTGTACAGGCCTTCCCACCCCAGGCCAGAGCTCAAACCTCCTGCCGGGCTTCCACACACACAAAGGACAAAAGACCACCACCAACTGCTCTTAGTATAAATGGCCTAAGGTCTGCAAAGTGGTCAGCTGGGGGTGGTTAGAGTCACAGCCATACCACATACCATCTAGTGTGTCTGTCTCTGTCTCTCTCTGTCTCTCTCTCTCTCTCTCTCTCTCTCTCTCTCTCACACACACACACACACACACACACACACACACACACACACACACAGTTCAGGCCTTGGTGTTTCCCTTTCCCTTCAGTAGAAACAGGTTAACGCAGCGCCCCCCACAATGGGTCCCAGCTGAGAGAGAACAGGAAGGAGGTGAATGTGGGTGATGGAGAGGACTTACCATGTGCCCATGCACCAAGCATTTTGTCCCGTGTTTTCATACGTTATCTCCTTTAATCTCCACATCCTCCAATTCCGTTACCTTCATTCAATAGGTAAAAAGAAAACTCTGAGCCACAGAAAAACTAAAGAGCTTTGCTCAAGGTCCTCTGCACATGTTTCTCTGGCCATAGCGTCCATAAACTCTGTACATGGACGCTTCCGGCAGCCTTTCCAAAAGTCAACTCTACAGAGAGTCAACACAGGCTACGGAAGTTTCCTATCAAATAAAGGAAAATTGTCTTTCCATCCAAGCAAATAACCTATTATTATTTTCCATATTGCAAAATAAGAAAAATTGGTACAGAGTTTTAAAATCAGGTGTGTAAAGCTATTTGCTTAAAATGGTCAAAACCAGGTAACAATTACATTCAGCACAGGTGTTAAATGCAGTTTCTCTCTTAATTGTTGCCACTACCCGGGGGGGAGAAAAAAAAAACAAGGAGACTTATTTTTCGAAGGTTAGAACTACACTCGGGTGGCTCTCTGGGCACACTCCATGTACTCCGGTCTCCCACACCTCACTCCCACGTGGACTCCAGACTGTCCCTGCTACTGTGTCATGAGCTCCGTGACTGCAGTAATGGAACAAATTCTGCAGAAATGACACACGGAATTTGTGTGATGTTAGAAAGAACTGTGGAGGTGTTACTTAATCAGGTCCCATCATTATGTGGGCAAGGCCACTGGGGCCCAGAGAAGCTAAGAAACATGCTCCGTGCCACACAGTGGATCGGCAACACAGCAGGCCCAGGACACAGGCTTCCCGAGGCCCCTGGGCACAGTGCTCTGGACCACAGGTTGTGACTCAGCCGTCTCTGATTTTGTTTCTCTTCCAAGTAGTTTAACATTTCAATGGTCTCCTAAGTCAGTTAACATTATTTGAGGGCACATTGGGGGCCAAAGCCAGTTCTACGGACTGAGGACACATGGCTAGCTATGAATGGGTAAGCTGAATCCTGTTCCTACATATATTTGATGGAGGGAGATGAGTGTTAAATGCATGATCACATATAGCTTCTCCTGCAGACGCATGACCTGGGACAAGGGAATTCTGAGACCTAGTTAGTACAGTCTCTAAGGCAAAGAACATAGGAGTGACGCAGAAGACAGAAAAGGAAAGCAAGGACAGTTAGGGGCTATAGAAAGGGAAGCCATAGCACCCAAGAAGGGGTAACCCGGGCCCCCAGCCTCTATGGGGAAGGGAGACATAGGACAGGTGCTCCTGGTGAAATGCACACTTGCTCCTCACCCATCTCTCTGAATGTGCTCCTCCAGCTCCTCATCAGACCCAATCCTCTGGCTGTGCCCCAAAGCACAGGGATTTATGGTCCTGCTCTCTGCCCTCTGCTCTTTTTGTTCTCCTGGGGATTCCCAGCGAGTGGTTACCAAGCCATCCCCAGGTCAAACTGCTAGTTACCGGGAGACCTGGCATTCTAACTCCCATCAGCCTCATTTCCAAGTTCACACTCCCACTCACTTCCACGTAAGAGCACAGAGTCACTCACTAAGGAAACCATGCCTGGGTACTCAGCATCACAGCCACCCTGCTAAGCTCTTTCACACATCACTGGGGCTGCAAGCCTAGAAACTCATCTTCCTTCTAATTGGGATAAAAACATGGGGCATAAAATTTACCATCTGAACCATTTCTAAGTGTACAGTTCAGTAGTGTTAAGTACATCCACACTATCATGCAACAGACTTCCAGAACTTCTTTGACGTACAAAACTGAAACTACATCCATTGAACCACAACTCTCCACTTGCTCTTCCCCCTGGCAACCACTACTTTCTGTTCCTAGGAACTGGACTGTTTTAGACACCTCCTATAAATAAAATCATAAAGTACTTCTCTTTTGTGACTGGCTTATTCACTCAGCATAGTGTCCTCAAGGCTCATTGATATGGTAGCCTCTGACGGGATTTCCGTAAGGCTCGGGAATATTCCACTGTATGTATACAACATATTTTCTTTATTCCATTCATCTGTTGATGGACATTTAATTGTTTCCACTTCTGCACTATTTTGAATAATGCTGCAAAAAACATGGATGTACAAATATATCTCAGAGATCCTGCTTTTGGTAGAATTGCTGGATGATACAGTATTTCCATTTTTACTTTTTTGAGGAAACTCCATACTTTTTTCCTTAGGAGTTAGTTATAACATTTTATATACCTCCCAACAACTCATAAGAGTTTTAATTTCTTGGAATCCTCCCAATGTTTGTTGTTTTCTGTTTATTATCATTGTTGTTATTACTGCCATCCTAATGAGTATGAGGTCACCCTTGTTGGGAGTCACTTAACCATACATGCGAGGGTTCCCAAAGGTTCAGGCCTCTAAAACCCTGCATTAAATACCTTACTGACTGAAATATACAGGGTGGTTTTTGTGTTCTTTCTTAAACCCCAACTGATAGACTCATTGTGCTTGAATGTTTTAGCAACTCTGGTTTACAAGGCTTTTGTAAGCTAGAAATCTGATTTTAACTTTAGGAACTCTCAGGACTCAAAGAACATTGGAGACTTTTGCTCATTTGTAGCTTTTATAATTACTTCACTAATGACAAGTAACGCTTTGAGAATTCTGACAACGTACAACCTGGCTTTCTTGACGATGAACGTGCTTGGGAAATGAAACATTTTTTTAAGCAGGCTCCACACCCAGTATGGGGCTGGAACTCACAACCCTGAGATCAAGAGTTACAGGCTCTACCGACTGAGCCACAATTAGGCACTGGGAAAGGAAGCACTTTTTTTTAAATGTTCATTTATTTTGAAAGAGAGCAAGAGAGCACAAGCGGGAGGGAAAGAGAGAGACTCCCAAGCAGGCTCCGTTCTGTCAGTGCAGAGCCTGATGCAGGGCTCGATCCCAAGAGCCATGAGATCATGACCTGAGCCAAAACCAAGAGTTGGACACTCAACCGAATGAGCCACCCAGATGCCCTAGGAAGCATTTTTTAAAAATTTTTATATCCAAGTTAGTTAGCATGTAGTGCAACCAGATTTCAGGAGCAGAATCCAATGATTCATCCCCAACGTATAACACCCAGTGCCCATTCTAGCGAGTGTTGTCCTCAATGCCCCTTGCCCATTTAGCCACACTCCCAACAACCCCTCCAGCAATGCTGTTTGTTCTCTATATTTTATTTTTTAATAGTGTATTGTCAAGTTGGTTTCCCTATAACACCCATTGCTCATCCCCACAAGTGCCCTCCTCCATGCCCATCCCTCCTCCCCACCCCCATCAGTCCTCAGTTTGTTCTCCACATTCAAGAGTCTCTCATGGTTTGCCTCCCTCCCTCTCCCCCACTATTTAAACCCTTCTACTCCCCCATGGTCCTCCGTTAAGGAGGATTAGGAGGAACTTAATGTTCTCTATATTTAAGAATCTCTTGTGTTTTGTCCCCCTCCCTGTTTTTATATTATTTTTGCTTTTATTAAATAGATATTATACATAATATGTATAATTATATAAAGTTATATATTATATATTTAAAATGAATAATATGTATTATCTATTTTATATCTTAAATTTCACATATGTGTCCTTCTCTAATTACAATAGCATAAAAACCTCCTAAGAAGCATTTTTAAAAGACATTGGCAGATTCTAGAAAGTTTAAAAACCAGTTTGCTAAAGCAACGGTCACTTCCCAAAGCCGAAGTGGCACTGTATCAGCAGAGGGCACAGTGGCAAAGCTGTATGGACTAAGGAAGGCAAGCAGGACAGGAGACTTTTTTAGAAAAAGGGGAGATTTCTCTAAGTGACCTAATGTCTCACCAATCAGCAGTGTGGGAAAGCACAATCTGCAGATGTGCACATGACCTTACGGGATGGAGGGGATCGCTGCAGCTCTGAGCACAGGGAGGCTGATCTTACTGCGCCCATCTGCACACACTCCTGAAGACAAATGCCGCTATCCAGTGATTCCTTACAGGTGCCATGACAGGCAGACAGACAGACAGACAGGCAGACAGATGAGGGGATAAGACCAAAGACGTTTTCACAGACATTTTACTTTACATATGTGGCATTTAATCCCTTCATTTAAAAATGTATCCTTTTCCTCTTTGGTCATAAATTACAAATCAAAGACTGTTGGAGTCCAAAGAAATTGACTCCTGATTTTACAGCAAGGTAAATAAGACCCAGAAAGAGAGGACGCTTGGCCTGAGGTAACAGGGCACGTTAATGGCAGAGTTAGGACTAAAATCCTGGATTCCTTACTTTCAGACTTACTTCACAGAAAAGGATGCAGGGAACCACAGAGAAAAGTAGCTAACTGGCCCAGATTAGTGGCAGAGCTGGGATGGGCACTTAGGACCGTGTCCCTGCCCACCAGGTAAGAAGGGCCGGACTAACTGGACAGCCAGGTGTAAAAGACAGTGCCTACTCCAGCCCCAACATGCTCCCACAGCCCCCAAAGCAACACAAAGAAAACACTGGGAAGAGCAGCACTGGAGGGGCCTGAGGGATGCTGCAGCCTACCCCTCACTAAGGAAACTGAGATTCAAAGGGTCAAATGAGCACAGCAAGCCAGGAACGAAAGTCCCAGGTCAGTGTATCAAAAGGTGGCAAGCCTGGAAGTCATCAGTTAAGCCACTGAACTGGGCTCCTGGGTTCAAATTCTCTCTCTACCACTTACACTCTCTGCAACTATAAGCAAATTACTTAATCTCTTTGTGCCTCAATTTTCCCGTCTGTAAAATAGGGAACACATGGTACCTATGCTACATAGGGCTACTGTGAACCAGAAAGGAGAAAAACATTTCAAGTGCGTAGCACACTAAGTGCTCAGCACACTAAGTGCTCAATAAGTGCTAGTTATTATGAAAGAGAGACATTCCTCAATAGGAATGTCTGACACAATAAAAATTTCCATCGACTGGCCATTGGATAAAGAAGACTTGGTATATATATATATACACAATGGAACATTAATCAGCAATTAAAAAGAATGAAATCTTGAGGCATCCTGAGTGGCTTAGTTGGTTGAGCATCTGACTCTTGATTTCATCTCAGGTCATGATCTCATGGGAATGAGCCCCACATCAGGCACCATCCTGACAGCATGAAGCCTGCTTGGGATTCTCTCTCTTTCTCTCTCTCTCTCTGCCCTTCTCCCGATTCCTCCTTTCCTCTCTTTCTCTTTCTCAAAGCAAACAAACATTAAAAAAAGAATGAAATCTTGCCATGTGCAGCAACATGAATGGAACTAGAGTGTATAATGCTAAGTGAAATAAGTCAGAGAAAGATAAATAGTATTTCACTCATATGTGGAATTTAAGAAACAAAACAGATGAACACAGGGAAAGGGAAAGCAAAATAAGACAAAAACAGAGAGGCAAACCATAACAGACTCTTAAATACTGAGAACTGTATCCCTTGGGTAAATTCCTAGCAGTGCCATTGCTGGGTCATAGGGGAGTTCTATTGTTAGTTTCCTGAGGAACCTCCACACTGTTTTCCAGAGGGGCTGTACCAGTTTACATTCCCACCAACAGTGTAGAAGGGTGCCAGTTTCTACACATCCTCGCCAGCATCTAGAGTTCTCTGATTTGCTCATTTTAGCCACTCTGACTGGTGTGAGGTGGTATCTCAGTGTGGTTTTGATTTGTATTTCCCTGATGAGGAGGGATGCTGAGCATCGTTTCATATGTTTGTTGGCCATCTGGATGTCCTCTTTGGAGAAGTGTCTGTTCATATCTTCTGCCCATTTCTTCACTGGGTTGTTTGTTTTTCGGGCGTGTAGTTTGGTGAGTTCCTTATAGATTTTGAATATTAACCCTTTATCTGATATGTCATTTACAACTATCTTTTCCCATTCCATTGGTTGCCTATTAATTTTATGAATTGTTTCCTTAGCTGTGCAGAAGCTTTTAATCTATACCATGGAATACTACATGGCAATGAGAAAAAATTAAATCTGGTCATGTGTAGCAACATGGATGGACCTTGAGGGTGTTATGCTGAGTGAAATAAGTCAGGCAGAAAAGGACAAATATCATATGTTTGCATGTATAGGAGGATTAGGAGGAACTTAACAGAGGAACAAGGGGGAGAAGAAGGGGGGAAATGCTGGGGGAAATGGTGGGGGAAAGGGAGAGAGGCAAACCATGAGAGACTCTTGAATGCTGACAAAAACTGAGAACTGATGGATGTAGGGGGGAGGGGCGATGGGCATGGAGGAGGGCACTCGTGGGGATGAGCACTGGGTGTTATATGGAAACTAATTTAACAATAAACTATTTGTAAAAAAAAAAAACTAATAAAAATATTAATAAACATTTAAAAAAAGATACTGAGAACTGAGGGCTGCTGGCTGGGACTTGGGAGGGGGGATGAGCTAAATGAATGATGGGCATTAAGAAGGGCACTTGTTTGGGGGCGCCTGGGTGGCTTAGTCGGTTAAGTGTCCGACTTTCGCTTAGGTCATGATCTCGCGGTTTGTGGGTTCGAGCCCCGCGTCGGGATCTGTGCTGACAGCCACCTCAGAGCTTGGAGCCTGTTTCAGAGTCTGTGACTCCCTCTCTCTCTGACCCTCCCCTGCTCACGCGGTCTCTGTCTCTCTCTCCTAGAAATAAATAAAACATTAAAAAAAATTAAAAAAAAAAAAAAAGAAGGGCACTTGTTCGGATAATTACTGGGTGTTATATGTAAGTGATAAATCACTAAATTCTATTCCTAAAATCGAAAATGAAAATTAAAACATTAAAAATCTGATAGTGTAGGACAGTGTTGGATAATAGAAATATAATGGGACCCACACAGGTTAATTTTAAATTTTCTCGTAGCCACATTTATAAAGTTAAAAAAAAAAAGCAGGGGAGGGTGCTTAAATTAATTTTAATAATTTAGCTTAGGTAACCCAGTAGATCTATAATCATTTCAAAAGGCAACCAATATAAAAATTATTAATGGATGCCGTACTTTTTTCAGTCATAGTAAGTCTTCAAAATCGTTTGTGAATTTTACAGAACTAGCCACATCTTAGGTGTTCAATAGTCACATGTGACTAGTGGCCTCCACACTGGATACACATTAAGACATTCACAAGTGGGACTACAGTGGATTCTTGGGATTTTCCAGATTACTGAACCCTGTATTTTATGGAATCACACAAAAGCCATCTTAATTTTCATTAAATAAACTCTATTTATACTAAACTATAATTTTTCCCACCTCAAATTACTATAGTATTCAAAGCATATCAAAGCATATAAACCTGTTTCCTCATTAAGTAAAAGACAATAATCCATATATTCAAAAACAGGGTGTTCACTTTGAAGGCCCAAGACCCTAGGCCAGCAGCCAAGCCAGAGGAATAATCCATGGAAACATCACCCTCTACACTGGGCTGGCATCACTAGGATTGGAAAGATTCTTGGCAGTACCTTCCTCTCAGGCTGTCCCTGGAGTAGCTGAAGTAGAAGCAGAAGACTGAGGAGTTATGATACAAGTCATCTCTGCCATCCAGTTAGAGGTCTCCTGATGCATGACTGGTTCTATTCAATGTTCCCTTCTGACAAATTATTCACAACAATTCACAAGCTTATTATATTTGCATTCAGGTGACCACAGACAGGTTGGTCAATTAAATAAACTGATAGGCTGGTCAACCCCTGGTGCCTAGAAATACAGTATTTCCCAGGTAGAAGACCCCACAAAAAGTTTTGAGGCTAGTTAATATATAAAATATTCAGGGTGTATATGAATTAGTCAAATGTCTACCTACAATGCCTAAGACGAGATTTAATGACACATACAAGTTTGAAATCATGTATCATAACATATTATGTTAAAATAGACAATGGTAGAGAGCACAGACTCTTAGAGCCAGAGTATCTGAGTTAAAATCTCAGCTCCTCCATTTACTACTGATTTCGGGGTAAGTTACTTAACATTCTAGGGCTCAGTTTCCTCATGTGTAAAATAGGGGTAATTAAATAGTACCCAGTTAATATTAGTATTAAATGATTTAAAATCATGTAAAGACCCTAGAACACTGTCCAGTAAGTGGTGCACATGTTAAGTTACAAGATAGTGTAACTTAAATAAATTGTCCACTCCTACATATTACAGCCACTTTCATTTGAACTTGGCATCTGCACCATTGTCATCTGGGTCTGTCATCAGAACAAGCACTTCTTCAGTTCAATGACACCTGTCTACATCACCTTTACATCCAATTACAGCATTTGGATGCATTGCTTTTTAATAGTCCAGAAAATATAGTTTATTAAGATCTTTTGTTTATAAATATAGGAATAAAATATTTTTTAAAAAATTTATTATTGAAGTATAACATGCCATGTTATATTAGTTTCAGTTGTACAATGTAAGGATCCAGCAATTCTGTTTCTCAGTGTTCATTATGATAAGTGTATTTTTTTTAATAGTTTCTTTATTTTTGAGACAGAAAGAGACAGAGCATGAGCAGGGAAGGAGGAGAGACAGAGGGAGGCATAGAATCCAAAACAGGCTCCAGGCTCTGAGCTGCCAGCACAGAACCTAATGCAGGGCTTGAACCCATGAACCATGAGATTATGACCTGAAGTCGAACGCTTAACCGACTTAGCCACCCAGGCGCCCCATCATAAGTGTATTCTTAATCCCCTTTACTTCACCTCCTTGCTGGCAATTACCAGTTAGTCTGTGTATTTAAGAATCTGTTTTTCTGTCTTTTTTCTTCATTTTTTCTTTCTTAAATTCCACGTCTGAGTGAAGTTATATGATAATTCTTTCTCTTATCCATTTAACATAATACCCTTGAATTCCATCCATGTTGTTGCAAATGGCACATTTCATTCTTTTTTATGGCTGAACAATATTCTATTCTGTGTGTGTGAATACATTTTCTTTATCCATTCACGACTGATGGACACTTGAGTTGCTTCCATATCTTGGCTACAATAAAGAGGTACATGTAATTTTTTGAATTAGAATTTTTGTTTTCTTTGGGTAAATACTCAGTAGTGGAATTACTGATCACATGATAATTCTATTTTTAACTTACTGAGGAAACTCCACACTGTTTGCAAGAGTGGCTACGCCAATTTGAATTCCTACCAACAGTGCCCAAAGCTTCCCTTTTCTCCACATCCTTGCCAACATACTACTTCTTGTGTTTTATTTCAGCCATTCTGATAGATGTAAAGTGGTATCTCACTGTGGCTTGAATTTGCATTTCCCAGATGATTAGTGATTTTGAGCATTTTTTCATGCATCTATTGGCCATTTGTCTTCTTTGAAAAAATGTCTATTCAAGTCCTCTGCCCATTTTTTAATTGAATTACTTGGCTTTTTGGTGTTGAGATGTTTAAGTTCTTTATATATTTTGGCTATTAACCCCTTATCAGATAATGTCATTTGCTAATATCTTCTCCCATTCAGTAGGTTGCCTTTATGTTTTGTTGACTTTTGACTTTTGAACTGAGGTTTGTTATCACAGAAAATAAACATCAGGCAAGCACCCATGTGGATATTAGAACAGGCCTGTTTTCCCATTTATCTAACATGTGTATTCTGGTCACCAAAAAATTCCTCTGATGCTCTAAGACATCCTTATCACTTGCCATTGTCTGGTCATATCCTCCAGAATAATACTAAACCTGTCTTCAATTTTCTTGCCTTTTTTTTTCCTCCTATCAATTCTGTTATCACTGTAAACATCCCAAACCAGCACTGATTGGGGTCACTGCAGGCTAATGTAGTTTCCCTAATTAATTTTGTGGTTCAAAGGACACAAGAGACCATCCCATAATATAAAATGCCCCATAAGAACTTTTCCAAGGGCTGTTTGGAAACAAAGATCCTGTCTTTTATTTGGGCATACAGGGTACATTTGGGCTTGTATCTTTTCTTCTCCCACTGCCATTTCTTGGGTGTTAAATAAAGCACGGAGCTTCCATCTAGTGAAAGACAGTGCAGCCCTGGAAGGTGAACGCTAGATCTGAGGGCTGATGTGAAAGGAGGGCAATGGCAGCTGTTGGGATCCATGAGACCTAATTCATCGTCTGCATTCTTAGGAGGCACAAAAGTGAGCCAGTTGAGAGTACGGACTGTGACACCGACCTCCTGTAGGCAAAGCCTGGCTCTACCACATGCTAACTATGACCCTGGGCAAGTCAGAAGTTTTACGTGACACCAGCTCCCTAATCTGTAAAACGCAGATCATAATATCCGTATCAGAAGACTGCGAGTAGATTAACTTCATACATTTCAAGCATTTAGGATAGTACCTGCCACATAATAGGCACTACATAAATATTGCTTCCCTACTATTACTGTCGCTATTACCACATATATATATATATATATATATACTCTCTCTTCTCTCTCAGCCCCTTTTTCTTCCTTTCCCTCCTCCTCCCTCTTTCTCAATACCCATCAATCTATTAATCATTATATTGGAGGGAACGGAGACAGTCCTTGAGAGAGTTAACTTATATGTACAGACTCAGCATTTTTTAAAAATGAATATATAATATTTTATCATTAAAGAGGGAAGAAAAAACTTATTGATTCAACACTGGCTAAATGGGAACTTAAGAGCTTATAGCTTTAAGCCGATCAATAATATCAGGAGTGGTTAAGGATAGTTAAAGGTCCATACTTCCCGATCATTTTAATGTAAGCACTACATTAAAGAAACAGTTGGTAGGTTTTTGGATACATAAAATCTTCAAACGGGGAAGCTCTTACATAGATCACAAGTAGATCCAGACACATGGGCCAGGCCCCAGAGTGAAGCAAGGGATAATCCCTAAGGCCCCTTTATTTGTCCCAAGGATTAATTCTAGACAGAAGGGCCTTGGCAGGCCAGGGCCTGGGGCCAATGGTCTACCCTGCCTGCAGCCTCATCAGGCTGAGAGGAGGCAGGCCAGGTAGGAAAGGTGCAGATGCACCGGGTACCATTAAAAATGCCCAAAAAAGCAGCAGCCTCTCCAGGGTTTTCCCCAAAACTCCCTGACGTTAGCTCGCCCTGGACTTTCCAAACACTTATAACCCTAGTGACAACTTACTCTACATAGGACTCACCTTCCCTGTCCGGAGCCCAATGCAGGGCAGAGAGAAGTGAGCAATGAGCAGCAGCCCATGCCCTCAAGTAGCTCACAGCCCTAGTGAGGAATCCGAAAAAAGATAAGAATCAATTCAGCCACAGGTGCACAGAGAAGAGGCAATCCTGTGCAGGGAGAGTCAGGGAGGTCCTCCTGGAGGAGGCTAAATCTGTTCAGGGGTTTGACAGAAGAGGAAGGGAGATAGGAGAGGCCTTCTAGCCAAAGGCAAGATTGTGGGGCCTGCAAGGTATGGGGTTAGAAACAAGAGAAATCAACCAAGACAATCTTTCTCTAACTTAGAAATGTTCTGCAAGAAACTGGGAGGCTCACCATGAGCACAAAGCTAGAGAACAGCCTTGAAAAATAAATTAAGGCAGTTCAGGTGAGCCAAGGAGGAGGCAGTTCAACAATCTCATTGAGTAGCACCTCCTGTGGCCTACTTACCACTCCTATCACTGGACCCCACTGCACAGGCCTCTGGCCCTCCTCCCTCTAATTGGCTGCATCCAGGCCACATGTCCACCACACCCAAGCTGCCAGAAAGAGTCAATTTCTGACACCTTCACCTCCCAACAAGTCGCACCTTCCACCAAGATTCCACACAGTGGGAGATTCCCAAATTCAGGAAGCAGAGTGGAGGCTGGACTCCCTAAACACAAGCACAATGGCCTCTCTCATGTGACTAAATAGAGAAAGGGACGCCAAGAAGGCAGAAGTGGAGGTTCGGGCTGGAAATAGATGCTGGGGTCATATCATGAGAAAGTTTGATTAATACTAAGAGTAATTCATGTGGCAAACGTTCACTGCCCCTGCCTACAAGAAGAACATAAGCTAGGTTCAATAACTGACTATGAAGAGGCTTGCTATTTGTTGGATCAGCACTGAAGAGCCTCATCTGCTTTTTACAGCTGATGTCCACCTGGGCTAGTCAGTGGTTGGACTGCGCTCTAGTTGATTATTATTTTGAACAGAATTCCTGCTAATCATCAGAAGGTCTCCAACCAGTACGCTAAGAGCTGTAATATGGTATACTCAGGGGGCCCTCACCAGCCAGTTCTTGACTTGTGTTTAGGGCTGCAGAATCCACAAAGAATTTTCTCTACGTCAGCTTGCGGGCAAATATCCAGGATTCCATGTTTGACATGTGGATATTCTTGTCCAGATCTCAAAAATAAAAATACAACAACTGTGTGTTTGGTATACAAGGGAACACAGGTATAAAAATATTTATTTTTTTCATATATATATATATATATATATATATGAAAAACCACGTGTGAGAACTTCTATTGGAGAGGAGCACACAGATAGATGTACAAGAACATTTACTGCAATATGACTCAGGAGTAAGTAACTGGAAACAAAAATATGCAACAGTAGAGGGTGGTTAAATAAATTGTAACAGACAACTATGAAGCTTTTAGAGAGCATGCTTTTGTGGAATATTTAATGACATGGGAAAATGCTTTAAAATAGCATTAAATAGAAAAATATATATTTATGTAAGTTTGTGTGCGCATATGACTTTAATTTTGTTCCTTAGAGCTACCTCTCCCATGCATACTCTTTACAATGAATATGCATTATTTTTGTGATCATAAATCATAACTTTAAATAGAAATAATGTTAAAAGATGTTTAGTTGATGACAGTTCCATGTATACAACATAGATTTCTCTACCCTGGATTTGAAGGCTGGCTCTTCTTTCACATTTAACTTGAATGAAGTTGGACAAATCACTTTATCTCTCTGGGGCTTGCTTTTCTCTAAAGAAGAGGAGATAAGATCTCTGAACTCATGGGATGGTGGCACATTAGATGAAATGCATAGTGGAGTGCTAGGGTGGCTCAGTCCATTAAGCACTCAACTCTTGGTTTCAGCTCAGGTCATTATCTCATGATTTGTGAGTGGAGCCCCTCGTTAGGTTCTGTACTGACACCACAGAACCTACTTTGGACTCTCTGTCTCCCTCTCTCTCCACCCCTCCCCTGCTCGTGCGCACACACATGCTTTCTGTCTCTCAAAAATGAAGAAACATTTAAATACAAATGCACAGGAAAATGCTCAATCCAATTCTTGGTTAGCATGAACACAGAAAATGTCATTTCTCTTAAAAGAAGGCAAAGGTTCCTTTCCTTACAGCATCCTGGTGTTAGTTCTAATGTAGAAAAGGTGATGGGGTCAGGATACAGATATGTGACTGACCCAATCATAGTGTCCCAGAACTGCCATAACAAATTACCACAAACTGGGTGGCTTAAGACAACAGAAACTTATCCTTTCAGAGATACGGGGTCTACAAGTCTGAAACCAAGATGCTGTTCTCTCTGAAGGCTCTGGGGAAGGAAGTTTCCGGGGTCTGCCAATAATCCTTGGCACTCTGCGGCCTATAGACGCACTGCTCCAATCTGTGCCTGTGCTCCCATGGCCACCTCCCTGTGTGTCTCTGTGCCACCACAGACCCTACTGTGTCACGGCCTGCCAGGACCAGTGGCAGAAAGACAAACTAGCACCACAAAGTCGAGATTATGTCTGCTTCCATGGCAGGGCGACTGGTTGAACAATTCCTGCCATGGGTAAATGCTTGTTTGTGTTTCCTCTGGATTTTTCCTAACACCTGCCCCTTCCAAGCAGGTAACTAACTAGCAATTGTCTCTGTGCAAGGTGCAGAGAAGAAGCTGCTTGAAGTTGTGTTCTTTCTTTCCTTTAGTTGTTTTAAAGCTAAAACTTACTCAAGAGATTATGACTTCAATAAGAGCTATGCCAAGAAGAGTGTGCCTTTGGGGTTTAGAAGGTGAGAAGAGCTAGTCTTCCACAGTGAGAAAGGGAAGGGAGGGTCTGCTGGTCCCATAAAGCTCATCGGCGCTAGCCCCAGACGGGATGCTGGGTGATACACTGCAGCTGGACTCCAAACAAGGGATCCAAGCCGGGGAAGAAGCAGGGAACCGCAGGAATGTGACAGTGGGCTTCTAAGAGGAAACCACAATAGCCCGGCCTGTTTAAGTCCCCATGACATCTGCAGACCCCTCCAGAAGGGGGAACCCGCAAAATGACAAAAATTTACATCTAACTCCCTGCTTGCTGGAGTCAGATTTAAGTTCATGCAAATGTAGCATTTCTTATGCACCTGGGTTTTCAGCCTACAAGTCAACCTTACTTTGTTCCAACACTTAAAATAATAGCCTACAAGGATCAGAAAGAAATGAGAGGCACTTCGATGACTCACTCACTTAAGCCTCCAACTTCAGGTCATGATCTCCTGGTTTGTGGGTTCGAGCCCCATGTCAGACTCTGTGCTGACAGCTCAGAGCCTGGAACCTGCTTCAAATTCTGTATCTCCCTCTCTCTCTGCTCCTCCCCCACTCACACTCAGTCCGTGTCTCTCAAAAGTAAATAAATGGTAATTTTTTTTTTTTTTAATTAAAGGACACCTCCCAAGTCCCACTGTCTCTGGCTTCAGCCCTTTTAAAAGGACTCTCAGAGACCTCCATCTCCCTTCAGCCACCAAAGACACTTAGGCCAAGGTTGGGAAAGGCAGAGCTAGAAACCATAGGAAACTGCAGAAAGTTCTATGGATAAGATCGAGGCCTGGAAAGAGGGTCTGTGGGTGTAGTATCCCCATTCCTCTGTGACAGCCCCAATAAAGATGAGGTCGGACGTCTGAAGCCTGGAATGCCAGCCCAAGGGCTTTTCCCATGGAAAAGGATGAGGACAAGCCTATGATAGTGATCATGGGGGGCACTAAATTCACAGAGCTTGAATAGAGGAGGTATGCAAGCCTGCAGGGCAGCCAAGTACCCTGGGTATTGAAAAGCCTCTCTGGGTCTCTCAGGGATCCACACAGGCTACCTACAGAGTCAAACACCTGGGTAAAGGAGCATCTAGGTCAGGAGAGCTGGAAGGAAGGGACAAGGTTCTAAGAAGAACTTAGACTTACAGCTCCAGAGATTGTTAAGAACCAGAAAAGAGTTGGGCACCTGGGTGGCCCAGTCAGTTAAGGGTCTTGACTTTGGCTCAGATCATGATCTCAGTGCTCATGAGTTCAAGCTCCACAATGGGCTCTGTGCTGACAATGCAGAGCCTACTTGGGATTCTGACTCTCTCCCTCCTTCCCTCCCTCCCCCCCTTCCTCTACTTTCTTGCTATCTCTCAAAAATAAACATACATTAAAAAAATAAAATAAAAAAGAGCAAAGAGCAACCGGCACTAAGTCTTACTATGTGCAAACACTTCACACTCACTCAGTCATCATTGCCTTTAACTCTCACACTGGTTCCCATGCTAAAGAAGAGGAAACAGGCAGAGGGATTAAGGGTCCAAAGTCACTGAGCTATCGCATAGGATTGGCCCAAGTTGGCCTAGAAGTATGTTTATGATAAGAACTCTGAAAGTCAAGAACAGATGGCACGGGAAAAGCAAGCAGGGACTCTTTCTTTACCTAGACTGATGAGGGGCAATCTCTCTGAGAAGGAGTCATCTGAGTGGACACCTGAGGAAACTGGCCACACAAGGAGTGGAGAAAACCATTACAGTGAGTGGGAACAGCATGTGCAAATGTCTGGAGCCGGGAAAGAATCTGACAGCCTTTCAGTCTCCAAGTCACTAAAGGAGCCAGTGTGTCTGGAGCTTTCTGAAAAGAAAAGGGGCTTGGAGAAGACACGAGATCATGCAGAACCTCACAGGCTGTAGCAAGGAGTTCAGATTTCTTCCCATGTGCCAGGAGAAGCCAGTAGAGGGACTAAGTGCCAAAATGACACAGTGTCATTTACCCGTAGTCCAGCACAGAGCTTGTCACACAGAAGGAGATCAGTCAAAGGGTGTGGAACATCTGAATAAACAGACTTGAACTAGCCTTCCAAAGGATGGAAAGTGCCGGTTTTACAGAAGGAAAAGAAAGATTTCAGTTTTGGCCCATGAGAAGAACAAACAATTTTGCCTAATCCAAATTCACTTTCATGCCTCTCTGCCTAAGAAGCACACAGAGCCGCTGAAATCCACAGGCGCATCATGACAGAATAATTTTGGTGATCATTATCAAATGCCTCTATTTAGAAAAGCTCAGAAGATTGTATTAGCACAATCCAATATTTATGAAATGACATACTGCCGTAATGAGGGGCTGAGAAAATTAAGATTAGAAGCAAGAGTTATTCCTTTGGGAAGAGAGACTGGCATGGTTGGCGAAGGAACCATGCCACCCAGTTTCTTGGAAACTTGGTTTCCTGATCTGTAAAATGGAAGGAATACAGGAGAGATTAAAAATGCATGGTCAGTTCATAGAAGGCCCAAAGGGATTTGAAGATGTTGATCATTCATTTCTGTATTTAAAAAACACTTGAAATAAGTCAGAGAGGGGCGCCTGGGTGGCTTAGTCGGTTAAGCATCCGACTTTCGCTTAGGTCATGATCTCGCGGTTCGTGGGTTCAAGCCCCACGTCGGGCTCTGTGCTGACAGCCAGCTCAGAGCCTGGAGCCTGTTTCAGTCTGTGACTCCCTCTCTCTGACCCTCCCCTGCTCACGCTGTCTCTCTCTCGCTCTCCTAGAAATAAATAAAAAACATTAAAAAAAAATTAAAAATAAAAAAAAAAAAGAAATAAGTCAGAGAAAGGCAAATACCCTATGATTTCACTTATATATGGCATCTAAAAAACAAATAAACAGACAAAAAGCAGAATCAGACCCATAAATAGAGAACATTTTAGCGGTTGCCAGAGAGAAGGGGAATACAGGGATGGGCAAAATAGAGAAGCAGAGTGGGAGATACAGGCTTCCAGTTATGTAATGAGGAGGTCATGAGAAGGTGCAGCACCAAAAATAGAGTGAAAAGCATTGTATGGGGACAGATGGTAGCTACACTTGGAGTGAGCACAGCAGAACAGACGTGCTGAATCACCTATACTACACCTGAAACTAATGTAACATCGTATGCCAACTCTACTTCAGTTGGGAAAAAAAAGAAACATAAGGGTGCCTAAATAGCTTAGTTGGTTAAGCATCTGATTTCAGCTCAGGTCATGATCTTATGGTTCATGGGTTTGAGACCCGCATCGGACTCTGTGCGGACAGCTTGGAGCTTGGAACCTGATTAGGATTTCGCATCTCCCTCTCTCTCTGCCTCTCCCCAACTCACACTCAGTCTCTCTCAAAAATAAACATTAAAAAAAATAAAAGATAAAGAAAGCAAACAATTTTTTAATAAAAAATAAAATACACTTGGTGAAGACTTTGGCCATCCATTCATGAATCTATCCAACAAACCATTATTTAGTGCACACCATGTGTGATGCACTGTATTAAGCACTGAGATAAGGCTATAAACAAGAGTATCATGGTCCTTATGCATGTGGAACTCCTCATCTGAGGGTATAGCATACACCCAACAAACAACATCCACAGTGACATGCATCGCTGAGAAAAAGCACAGGACATGATGGGAAACATTTACAGAGATAACTGACCAAGGCTGAAGTATCTAGGAAGTGCTACCCTAAGGAAGTGATGTTTGAGCTGAGCTACAAAGGGAAGTACAAGACAATAAAGTGGAGGAAAACGTTCCATGGAGAGTGGTACATGGAGGGAGGGGGAAAGATCTACCAAGAGTTCAGTTTCAGAGATGTTGATTTTGGAGAGTCTACAAGACCCTACAGGGCTAGATGTTTTTGGATACAAACACATACGTATACTAGAAGGTCTGGATGTATTTGGCCAACATCAAAGATGGTCAGGTAAAACAGAGGAGATGTGGTATGTTTCAGCAAAGTACTCCATACTCTGACAGAATGAGTGATTCTATCATCTAAACCAAGACACTTTTGAGAATAAAGTCACCAGTGTTTAAAACTATGATGGGACAACATGCATACAGGCTGTGCCACAGTCCCCTCACTAATGGGCATGTGTACTTGCTGGAGATTGCTCATGCAAAGTAAGGTCCTACTAGAGATGCAAAGTTCAATTTTGTACCATAGCACAGATTTATTATACCAGGGGCGGGTATCTATACTTATAGAAAACTTACATGACCATTTGTGCCTTTAATTGGAACTATACAGAACCATCCAGCAGTCTCCTGCTTTAGCGCCAAACTCCAAGTCCATGAGGCCACAGAGGCCACATCCTTACCTGGACAGATCTAAGCATCTTAGTGCATCCTGTTAAACTCCTCTCCCCAGAGGAAGCCAAAAAGACATGGCAGCCTGGTAGCAAGTGGTCTA
Organism: Hyaena hyaena; assembly: GCF_003009895.1. Lineage (NCBI taxonomy): Eukaryota > Metazoa > Chordata > Mammalia > Carnivora > Hyaenidae > Hyaena > Hyaena hyaena. The sequence continues at coordinate 6,263,352 of NW_024080657.1, forward strand.
GAGTACATATGAGATGTCTGATGGCAACTGAAGGCATAGAAGTGGTGAAGGCCATAGACAATGTGATGGTTAATTTTGTGTGTCAACCTGACAGGGCTATGAGATACCCAAAAAGCTGCCAAAGGGAGTGACTATGAGGGTATTTCTAGAATGGATGAGCATTTGAACTGGTGAACGGAATAAAGCAGATAGCCCTCACCAATGTGGGGGGCATCACCCACTCCCTTGCGGCCCCAAAGAGAACAAAAAGTGAAAAGGTAGCTCTCTCTACCTGAGCTACAGGTGTCCATCTTCTCCTGCCCTCAGATACTGGTGTTCCTGGTTCTCAGGGTTTCAAACTCAGATCAGGATTTATACCATCAGCCCTGTATTCTCGGGCCTTCAGATCTGGACAAAATTACACACTGGTTTTCCTGGTTCTGCAGATGTCAGATGATGGGACTTCTCAGCCTCCATACAGCGTGAGCCAATTCTCATACCAAATCTCTTAAATGTATCTCTATATATCCTATTGACTCTGTTTCTCTGGAGAACCTGACTAACACACACAGAAGCAGGGTAGAACAAGCCTGAGACCCCCGGTATTAAATTGCCAGAGTGAAGAAGAGTGCCAGGAGATGTGTGGTCAAAGAACAAGGCAGTATGTGGGTTACACAGGGAGGAACCACTGAATACGATGCTCCCTCTCCAACATCCACATGCTTTTACTGCTGTACCTGGGATCACATATCCAAAGAGGTGATTCTAATGTTCCCAGAGTTGCAGCTCTTCCTGGCGTAGGTCCCCAGGTAAACCTTGTCAAGATTCAACTCACCCAGGCACAGCCCATCCTGTATGTGTTCTCCCTGAGTATTCCTCCTCCAGATGAACCTCCACTAGAACACTTCAGATGTCCCCCTCCCAGGCCTGCCTCAAGCTTAGTCCTTGTGCCCCACTGGTTAAGGATAAGCTGGGCATTCCGGATGTCAGGACATGAACTCTGAGTAATATTCTGACTGTGGAAGTTTATCCCTAGAGATATACAAGCTATGTGTCTATGTGTCCTGGAAGAAAAGGAAAGACATCATTCTTCAGAATGTCTTTCTTCTCCACCCCCAATCCAACTACTAGTAGATTCCCCAACAAAACCCAAGGATGCCCTACTTGCAGCTAAAGCTTAGAATCTTAAAGCTGAAAGAAATCCCAAAGGTTCCTGAATCAAGGTGCTGTGTGACTCTTACCACATACCTTAAGAATTCACTCGGCCTTGGTTTGAGTCCCCTGGAGATGAGGAACTTACTACCAACGAAATGGTCTATTGCCCTTTCCACTCAACCCATGCGTTTGTCCTCACAAGTCATCCTAAAAGTTAGTGATCCTCATCCCAGCCTCAAGCACAGAGGGTCACATACCTGTGGGCACCGCAGGGTCCAGCATTGGTTTCTCCCACGTGTTAATCTGCTCCCAGGTAAACCCGTTGGTCCCCAGGGCCACGCTATAACCACAGTTGCTGTAGTGTTCATCAAAGGAACAGCCACCTGCAGACAAAAAAAAGATAGGAATAAATACCTCCTGGTGTCTGAGCTTGGCTCCTTACCCCTGTCTCATCAGCTCTTCATTTACAGCTTCAAATGTTAAACTCAGGAGAAGATTAAAAAAAAAAAACAGGAAAGCAAATTAGATTTTTATGTTTGCTTTGGTTCTCCCAGAAAGGTGCTGGCATTTGCAGCCCCCCCGCCCATTTAAAAAAGTTATTAATAAGGCTAGTTACATTGATTTCAATCTTCCTCCCCAAGAAAGTAAACAGTAACACCTCATTGTGAATAGGAGAAATGAATGCCAGGGCATGCCTCTGCAACGGCTTCCTACAACAGGGACACACACTGGGGGTAGCAGAGAGAACACCAGCTCCAGAGTCTGCCCAGGCCAGCCACACACAGCTCCGCCTCGCAAACCTGGGCTGCCCCGGCCAGCCGCTTCCCCATCTGCAGCCTGGCTTTCCCACCTGTAGCATAGAGGCAAAGAGCCACCGGACCAAAACAGCATGAGGATGAAATGGGGGTAACACACAAAAAGTAATTGGCACAGAATAAATGCTCCATATGAGTCTACTTCTCTAATAAAAGTAGTTAGTGAAAAATCACATTTCATGGCATAAAAATCCAACTTGTGGAGAATCAGACAATCGTGCACCAGGAAGACAGTAAAGTGGACGTTGGTAGTGTTTAAAGTTTAAACTACCATTTTACAGTAAGTTCTAACAATTCAATTCTGAAAGGATTTACTGAGTATACACCATGAGCAGTAGGTCCCCTCCAGGGGATGCGAACAAAGATGTGGGCTACAGAACCAGGGCTCCAAGGAGGAAATTCTGGTCTGGAGAAACAGGAGCATCCAGAAGGAGGACTGATCAGGGCTTTGGAGGATTCAGCACATCTGTGAATCAAGAATAGGAGGGAGGCCATGCAGGTGAGCCAGCAGGGCAGAGGTGGTGCAGGACAGTGCATTCTACAGCAGCCTCCTGATGGTCTCCCAGACCCACCCTCCTAACCAGTCCAGCTTTGTGACTGGCCCTCATCTCCTTGATGCTCAGGTCTCATCATATCACCATCTCCCTCCCTTATACGCCCTGTTCCCCCATCACACATGCAAACATGGCTCAGATCCATGTACAGAAGCCATCCCTTGCTGGCCCCAGCCCAGGTCTGCAGCCTTCCCTAGTATCACACCATCATCCCCACCAGCTGCCAAGGACAAAAGCCCTTGTCTGCACCCCAGGCCTGGGCTGTGCTCTGTTCAGTGGACTAGAAGTCCTGTTGATACCTAGGATACGGAAGACCATCACAACATGGCTTAAGAAAACAAACAACAACAAAAAAACTATGACACAAGGCTTTCTCCACTTTCCTTTCTTGTGTGAATGGTAAATGATAATCCAGAAGTACTGACTCCTAGTACCCCAATTTGGAGTCTCACCTGAGCAAGGGAGGCCTGGATCTACTTTGGTAGTAGAGGCCTTTGGGTTTGAGTCAAGAGTATTAACAACAACCTGCACTAAAAAGTAATGGGAATTTGGGAGGTCTTACATGGATACCTCGATTACAAAGTAAAGGAGAGGGAGAGAGCGGTTCAAGAAACAATGGAAAGCAGAAAGCTACAGAAGGTGACAGCCAGTAAGAAATTTCCTGTCATGGAAACTGGCTGATGCCTCAGTAGGAAATAAGTCTGACTCCATTCATTCATTCTTCAATTCAACAACTGTCGAACTGAGCTGTTAATGCAGATCCAACAGAGTCCTAGGCCCTGGCTGTACAGCGGTTTATACAAGGGTCCTGCTATCACTCTTCCACAAGACAGACCGATGGTAAACAAGTGAATGAATAACCCACATGCATTTCAGCATCGTGCCACAAAGGCTGCAGGTGAGGTGGGTGACAGACTCCCAGCGTGGGGTCCAGGAACCCTTCCCACTCGTCCCGGCAACAGTTCCCTGTCCTGTGCTACAATGCCCCTCCACTACACCCAGCTCCTCAGGGAAAACTGGCCACATATGGCGGCCACATTCTGCTCGTAGTTCAGGGACCTAAGAAGGTTGATGACCAGTGTGTACTGACAAGGGACAATAGGAAAGGACAGGAGGCCAGGAGATGAAAGGGTAGGAGAGGGCACTTCACTCCAGACACAGTGGAGAAGTCAGCAGGCCCTTGAAAGGCAAGGAGAGAGGCAATCAACCAGCTTCCACTAGACAGTGAGCTTCAGGAAGGCTATGAACAGCTCTGGCACATAGTAGGGGCTTAAATATCTGTTGAGTCAATGAATCAGTAACACTAAGAGAACACCTGACACAGACAAAGCTTTGTTCCAGTAACACTAACAGTGAGCACAGAATCTCCAACACCCTCAACCTGCTCTTCCAGATCTCACACTTGCCCCTCCACCTAGAAAGCTCCTTCCCCACACTGCCTAACAAATTCCAAGTGATGCTCCTGAATCACTTTAATTTTTTAAAAAATGTTCATTTATTTGAGAGAGAGAGAGGGAGAAAGAATCCTAAGCATTTTCTGTGCCATCAGCACAGAGCCCAATGCAGGGCTTGATCCCACAAACAGAGATCAATATCACATGAGCCGAAATCAAAAGTCAGATGCTTCACCAACTGCTCCACCCAGGCACCCTCAAATCAGTTCTTCTATGAGCTTCCCAAACCAGAACAGAGTGTGAATGTCCCAGACATGAGAACACAATACACTACATTTACAATTGTTTTTTACTTTGGGAGAGACAGAGAAAGAAAGCAAGAGAACACACAAGGTGGAGAGGGGCAGAGACAGGGAGAGAGAGAATCCCAAGCAGGCTCTGTGCCACCAACACAGAGCCCAATGTGGGGCTCGAACTCATAGAACCGTGAGGTCATGACCTGGGCCCAAACCCAGAGATGGACTCATCCTACGGAGCAACCCAGGAGCCCCTATATTTACAATTTAAAAGTGACGGCAGCACTTCCACTGCTCTCAGGCGCACCAACCTCCTTTGTCTACATCACCACACCATCACCTGCCAGGAGCCAAGCCTGAGGGAGACAAAGGAATCAGGTCAATGCCATGGACAACAGATCCTTACCTGCTCGAATGGATAAACAAGAGACACCTGTAGCACCTCAAGTGTCCACTGGAAATCTGACATAGCATCCTACATAGACATCAGCCTCCAGTGTGAGAGAAGGAAAGAGTGGCCAAGGCCATGCTACGTGCCTGGCAAATTGTTCAGGTCTTGTCTCTTGTGCACACAAGAGCACTGTGTCTCCAGGCCACTTGCATCTGGGGAAGATCCGTAGAAAGCCCTAGAAATGGGTAACAAAGGGATATCCCACCATTTGCATGAATGGCCCATGAAAATGACCTCTTACAAGGAATCCTCCTGACCTGCCCCTGCGGTGAGGAACTCCAAAACCACAGGTGAAAGCAGTAGCATCCAGGGGAAAAAGAGGTCTAGAACCCTGAGACACTCACTGGAAGAGAGTCAACCAATCACCTGATCATAAGCGCAGCACAAACTCTCCAAGAGCAAAATACCAACTTGTCTTATACTACTGACACCTTAGGGGTTAACTATGACGATAGCAGAACCTTTCACACCCCGACGAATGTAAGCAGCATGCTCCTTTGAGAATTTGCTCCATGCCAGGCAACATACTACACACTGACTGCTTAATTTTGCTCATTTGCTTTCACTTAATGCTTGAAATTTGGTGAGGTAGATTTTTATCCTTATTGTAAGTACAAGGTAATTAATGCATTGAGGGGCTAAGCAACCTTCTCAGCTCACAGAGAAGAGAGTGTTAGAGCCAAGATTAATTCTGTGGTGACCTAACCACACAACCCATGCTTGTTCTAATGGACTAGAGAGAATGTATTCCCCCAAAACCAAGGACCAAGCCTTTCACTTCTAAGGTTACAAGAGAGGATCAGAAAAAGGGCTTCCAAGGTGGTTGGGTCTCTCCCATTAGAATGCATTCCCTTGCTTATTTTAGAAACAAAGTTTAACGAATTGTTTTTTTAATGTGTCTGTGCACAGGCACAGAACCAATAAAAAAAATTCTTCCACTCAATTTGCAGAGTGCAGGGAAAGGCAGCCTCACAAACACACTCAAGATGCAAAAACGCAAAACACACCTTCACGGAGAAGTGCTGAAGCTCAAAGAGCCCATTCAAAGGAGGCTGCCTTAACCGAGCCCTGAACCACCCTCTCCAAACTCGACCACTACCACTCACAAACCCACTGTGGCTTCATCAACATGGAAGCAGGAAATACAGCACATGAGGCAGGAGGGCAAAAAAACAACTGAGGACGGGAAATAAAGAAGAGCAGCTTCCGACATGCCCGCCTACTGAGAGGGAGTTTGGTGTTTGGCTCTGAGCTTCCAATGGCCACTAGAAAAAGGAAAATCTGTTCAGACACTGGACATTCTGTGTTCCTACAATAAAAGCCACTTGCACAGGAAAATTACAGCCATCCCAGGTGCTTAGCTCACCCGAGAATGTCTCCACAGGGCCACTGGTAACAGAAACCCCCGACCCCATCATGAACTCTATCTGAAAAAACACCCACACAAGGATCACATGGCCAATTACATGAGACTGTTTCTCATTCTCCACATAAACTGACAGCATCACCCAAAATATAATCAGGGGAAAGCGACTCACTGGGGCTCAATAGAATTCAGTCTAGAGTTCTGCTCCCCACATTAGTCTGGCTTGACCCAGACACAAGTGTTAAAGGCTATTTGAGAGCAAAACACTTAGTAAGTATTTTCTTTAAGCCATCCTCCCTGAATTTTCTTCCTCTCAACCAACCAACAGATTGAGGAAGAGTAGTTACGAGGGCAGGATTATACATCCTGACAGCAACCCACGCTGCCGCTGGGTGCAGCCCCCCACCCCCCCACCCCCCAGCTCACCTCTCTTCCTGGTCTCGGCCTTCGTTTTGTGGTGTACGTGACAGATCACTAGGGAGCCCTGCAGTGATGAAGGGTAAGGATTCCAGAGACACAGAAAGAACTAGCAACTCTCAGGAGCCACCAAGATGCTGAGTCCTGCTGCCAGCCAGGGCCTGGCTACTCAGAGCCGCCAAGGGGAGGAGAAGAAAGGACAGAGCAGTTGCTCCTGGACCCACAGCATGAAATATTCAAACCCGTGATAATCCTGAGTCTCACTGCTGTTCCTCCTACTATCTCAAAAATTGTTGACTTTCCTGATGCAATTCCTTAGGTCCCTAATGCCTGACAGAAAAGGCTCTGGCCACCTCTGCAGGTGTTTGTGGCTGGCGACTTAGGAAAGACTAATAACTGGAGAGACTCCTGAATGGCTCTCATTTGGAAGCGCCCCTCATTCAGTTTTAAACAGGCAAACCCCTTTAACTGATGTCAACCCGACCACAATCATTATGGGGGGAAAACAAAAACGCGCACCAGGAATGGGGATCAGCACACGTCCAGAGCACACGGTCCTGATTTGGAGAAGACCCAATAACTAGCAGAGGACAGGGGGCAGTGCATCTGCAGGCAAAGGACCCAGTCCTACCTCCCTGCATGCGGCTGGAGGAGCTGCTTCCCTGCACAGGTGGAGGTCAAAAAGTGGCAAAGGCCCCAGATGCGCTGACGTGAGTCAAGCATAAAAAGTCAACAGAGAAATGGAAAACTGTAGCAACGAAATTGGATTGTGGAAATCCATTTGGGTTTGGTAACGTATAGCATATCAGCATCTGTAAGGGAAGTCAAAATAGTGCAGGATACATACTTTAGGATACATTAAAGCATAAATAAAGTTTATAGTGCCAATCAGAATTTTTTTTAAACATGAGCTCTTCTTTTGAAAATGAGAAAGGAAGAGAATTCAATAAAAATATAAATGTGTCTGCCTCTGCATTTCTCAGATATGAATCCTGTATTTTCTTCAACAGAATTAAGTTCAGAAGAGGAACTAAAGATTTCCTGAGCTTCCGCTATATGCCAGGCACTGCACTTGAGCTGTGTAAGTATGTATTTATAGATGAGTGTGTACAAATGGAAGTCCAATTACCCTCATTAAGACGGGGGATGACAAACTCTGTAAAGGGCCCAATGCTAAAAATTTTCAATTTTGCAGGCATCTAGTCTCTGCCACAACTACTCAACTCTGCTGCTGTAATGTAAAAACAGCTGTAGACAATACAGAAACAAAGGGCTGTGGCTAGCTGTGTTCCAATAAAACTTTATTCACAAAAGAAGGTGATGGGCCAGATCTTAACCAAGGGGCTGCAGTCTGCCACACCCTCCTCTAAGAAAGAAGCATTGCTTTCCCCATTTGACACATGAAAACTTGTCCTCAGAGTTACTAAGGGATGTGCCCAGCTAGGAATCTCAGGGAGAAAGAATGACCTCGCATAAAACAGTAACAATACTAACATCTCCTTTTATTGGCCACTAAAGGGGTAGCCGTCACTACAGGAACTACCATTTTGATTGTACCCATTCTACAGGCAAGAGAAGTAAACTCACTTACATGAAGTAACAGAGTCAAGACATCAGTCTCAAGTTGTAACGGTACCAAAGCCCGAGTACTTCCCATTGCTCTAACCCTGCCCCTCTTAGAACATGGTGTATGTTCACAGAATCCAAGTTCCACCCTGCTGCTTCCAGAGGGGGGCAAAAAGTTATGCCTACAACATCCAGTGGTGGAACTAGTGAAGAGAGAAAACTGAAAAGAAAACATTCAAAGAAAGAAATTTGCCCTCCCTTGCTCTACAGGGCTGGTACCACTTCCAGCCAAGCTCTTAACTTTGAATGACAAACGTGAGCATGATCAACCAATGATGTGCCCCGAGAACACTGAAACACGCCATGCCCTGACAAGTGTACAGCTAACACTCAAATATCCCCCTCAGGGTGCTCTGTGGGTACATCCAGCACTGGGGACCTGGGGAAAGGGGGACATAAGACCACAGGACTGTGCCCCTCTGACTCCAAGCCCCAGAGCTCCATGAAAGCAGGGGCATGCCACATATCTCTTCACTCAGCACCTAGACCATAGTCTCTGTTTGACTTGATTGTTCAATGAATGGATGAATGCCTTTAAAATGGACCTGAACTCATGTAGAGAAGCCAGGCTGAGACCCCACAGGGAGCTCTGGGGTATCTTCCACTGGCTTCCCTCAGGGGTCAGAATAAGGGCGTTGGAGCAGAGGAGGGATCTGCGGCTCAACCTTAAGCCAGACCCTTTAAGAGCATTTACCTTGGCCCTATGAAGGCTCAGTATAGAGGGCAAGTCTGAAACCAGAGAATGAAGGCAAGTCAAAGGATGAACCCAGGAGAAACCATGAGGCCACCAAACGAAGGAAAAAGGTGAGACATGTCGATTCCAACGAGCCATTAGAGGGGACATGAGAGTACTGGCAGCAGACCCAGAAAGAAAGCAGCCTTCTCAGGGTTAAACTATGAACAGGGTTCGAGCAGGGGTGGTGGACACAACGCCAGCAGAGCCAGGTAATCATGATGTAAAGTCAAAGAGATGCAAACACAAGGCTACTGGGCAGACACAATCCCCAAGTCGATGTGAGTGGTAATAATGACAACCAGGACTCCCCGTCAGGTGCTGAACTACATAGGCCAGGCACCACTCTAACGGTTCACTAACATTAGCTCATTTAATTACTCCAAGCATCCCAGGAGATACATATGATCATTATCTCCCATCGTATAGATAAGGAAACTGAGGCATAAAGATTTAAAAACTAGCCTGAGATCACAGAAATCACAGGAGGCAAAGGGAAGCCTTGAACCTCAACTAGCTCAGTCTACATTCTTACTAATTATACCAGGTTGTCATGACAATGATCTTGGAAGGCAACCTTGATCTTGAAAGGAAGTTCTGGTTGAGGGAAATGGTTTGGTGGTACAGCTCTTCTTCAATCCCTCTGAGAAGAACACTGAGCGAGCCTGCGTGCCTTTTCCCAAATTCCTGCTTCAGCTCAAGATGCCTCTCACTAATGTGACCTAACCATGGGAGCAAAGTCCATCCTACTCAGTAGTTCCACCCCAGGGATAGGGATTACACAGGGCATGCGTGCCACAGGCCAGGGATCTTGGAAACTATCCAAGAATTCTGCCACTTCAGTGGGCCACCAGGTCTTGGTCACAACAATGAAGCAACACCATAACAGAGAAGCAGGGGTGCCTGTATGGCTCAGTCAGTTAGGCATCAAACTCTCGACCAGCTCAGTTCACAATCTCAAAGTCCATGGAATTGAACCCCAATGACAGTGTACAGCCTGCTTGGTTGGGATTCTCTCCCTCTCCCTCTTTCTGCCCCTCCCCCAATCACTCTCAATAAAACAAAGAAACTTAAACACAAATGTTAAAAAAAAAAAAAGGCAGCCATATATACAAAAAGAATGAGCAGAGTTGTATTCAATAAAAAAAACTATTTACTGACATTGAATTGCATATAATTTTCACAAGTCACAAAATAACATTCTTCTTTTGAATTTTTCTAACCATTTAAGAACGTAAAAACCAGGGTGCCTGGGTGGCTCAGTCAGTTAATCATCTGATGTCCGCTCAAGTCATGATCGCATGGTTCATGGGTTTGAGCCCCACATCAGGGTCTGTGCTGACAGCTTAGAGCCTAGAGGCTGCTTCAGATTCTGGGTCTCCCTCTCTCTGTCTCTCCCCCTCTCTCTGTCTCTCCCCTGCTCACACACTCTCTCTCAAAAATAAAGAAGTATTAAAAAAATTTTTAATGAATGTAAAAACCATTCTTCACTGGTGGGCTATGTGAAACCCAGTGAAGGTCTAGAATTGGTCTGTAGGCTATATATCATGTGAACATTTGCTTTAATGCCATAAAAATTTCTAATTTTCGCACAGTCACAGAAGAGGGCCACATTTCACCATTTGAGTGTTTGATGTCTGCTGGATGTCATGTGCTTTTGACAACTCTTTCCCAATTCCCAGTGGTATAATGTTTTTTCCTTCCTCTGGGGAGAAAATGTTTCCCGGAGTCTTCTAAAGCTACACTCCTGACCCGTGGACTAAGGACTAACAGAAGTACCGTAACTGTCTATAATTAAGTAAGCACTGCCCCCTCCCCCCACATCACAGCATTTGTACTTTATGGGTAAAGATTAGCACACACCCCCAATTCACAGATGAAGAAACAAGGTCAGAGCACATGACATTCTCAACGCCACACAGTTCATTGGGCAAGGCTGAGATTCAAACCAAGGGCTTCCTCCATAGAAGTTTTGAGAACCAGGGCAAGCTCCTAGATAGATCCAACTATAAAGCTTGCGAAGCTCAATACAAAACTAAAACACAGAGCCTCTCGCTTAAAAATTAAGGATTTCCAGGGGCGCCTGGGTGGCTCAGTCGGTTAAGCATCCGATTTCGGCTCAGGTCATGATCTCACGGTTCGCGGGTTCGAGCCCCGCATCAGGCTCTGTGATGACAGCTAGCTCAGGGCCTGCAGTCTGCTTCGGATTCTGTGTCTCCCTCTCTCTCTGACCCTCCCCTGCTCATGCTGTCTCTATCTCTCTCTCAAAAATTAATAAAATTTAAAAAAATTAAGGATTTCCAGACAACCATAGAAGAGTCCAAGAAGCATGGGGCAAGGGTCAGGCTCCACGTGACTGCTCAGGTCACACACCCACCCACAAAGCCGGCCCTGAATGTGGGTGTCAGCAGAGCAAACAATAAAGTGCCCGACCCCCAAGCCATCCAGATCCCACCCTCGTGCTGCCAGATACTTGAAAGGCAGGGCAATATCTAAGTGGGGCTTATAACTGTGAGCAGCCTATCGCGGGTAGGAGAGCCTTGCCCCCGGAATGAATGTAAACCAGCCTTGCATAAATTGAATTCCTTTTTTGAATACCTAATTGAATTTGCAGAAGTGTGTGCCAAGGGGGTGTTTAAATAAGTGCACAAATATGATAAGGCGGCCTTCACACCATTATATCTAATTCAGTAAGCAAAAATAATGGCAGGGCACGTTCCAATTAGTGTTTGATTTATTTGCTTTAATAAATCCAATTAGTAGAATGTTTTATAAAGTCATCCAATGTCAAACACTCACGGACTCAACAGATAGAAACAATACTCCTAATAGAAAAAAAATGTTTTAAAGCTTTTTGAACAGTGAATTTATTATAAATAAGAGGGTGTCTCTCTGATGGCTTGAGGATTCCCCAAGGACCAGAGAAAGGGTCTGATCTGCTCATTTGGTTCTTTCTCCCACACACTCCATGAGGCAACTCAGGTTAATCTGGCCCATTATAATAAATCCAGGAATGAAAACAACAAAGGTGCAGGGGACTTCAAGGGAGAATAATGAACTTGCTGCTGGGTCTTCTAGACCAGAGATGTGTTCGGACTTGCAAGGCAGCTCAGAAGAGCAGGAAGAGAGCGGACTAACGGAAACAGTGGTGTTGCAGAACCTGAGTCAGCCCTCCCAAGTCCTTTGCAGGCTCCAGCTTTTCCACCTGTAAACTAGAGAGCCCAGTGTGCAAAGGCACACCCACTTTGGGCAGGAGAGGATTTTCTTTGTCCAGTGAGACATATGTAGGTGGGGGTTAAAAGCATGAACTCTGGAATCAGCATCCTAGCTCCACTATTGGGGGAAGGTAGCTTTGTGACCTTGGCCAAGTTATTTCATTTCTATGTGCCTCTATTCCCCCATCTGTAAAAAAGAAAAAAACTAACACAAAAAAACAATGAGGATGATAATAGTGCCCATCTCTTGGGGCTGTTATGAGGATTGGGTCAATTCAGTATTTACCAACCAAGACTTGGAACAGTGCCTGGTACACAGGTGCCAGATAAATATTAATGTTTAATCCCAATGTATGAATTAGAAATGGGGAAGATAGCTACATTACAAGCTACACTCAGGTTGAACAATCTCAAACAAACAGTACTTTAGAGAAACTATCTGAAACAGCCCATCATATCCTACACGGACCAGCAGTGTCTATTGTGATGCTATTGATCTGTGCTGTCAGTCCCAGATTCATTCTCTACTTACTGCTGTGTAACCCTGGGCAAATCACCTAACCTCTCAGGTCAGGGATTCTTCCCATGTAATCAGAGGCAATAAATTAAACTCTCTCAAATGACACCTGAATTTCTGATACTGCATGAAAACAGTGACTGCTCTACCATGTTTACCCGGCTCCAGTTGCTGGGATGCAGGACTGTCAGGCATCTGCTGGAAACAGAAGCCTCTGTTCAAGACCAGCTTCTCAGAGTGGTCTGCCGTGGCCCTCAGTCTGGTACATGTGTGTGTGGTACAAGAGGAAAACACAGTAGTGAACATGGCACGTACGTGTCTGTCTCCTCATGCGCCCCCACCTTCCTGGGCACCAGTTTACAAGCAGCCCCAAGAAAGCATTCAGGAGAGGAGACATCTCTGCCCCAGGCAAGGTCACAGCAGTACAGCAAAGCACTGTGTTGGGGAGGAAAGAGCAAAGGAAAGGCCGTATTGGGGGTCAGCCTTCAGCTTCAACCTGTCAAGGAGAGGATGGGGGAGCAAGGGAGAAAGCAGTCACCTTCAGCTCAAAGTGAAAATGGCTCAAGCTGGAGACCACACCAGCCTGAAAAGCAGCCCCACACAACTCAGCAAGTCTTCCTCCCCTGCCCCACCACCCAAACACAGCCTGGGAGCAGACAAGGATTTCATTAGTCTCCCACATTTACAGAGGACACAGATCTGGCCTAGCTCCTCATATTACAGGTTGGCAAACAGGCATGAAAAGTACAAGGATCCAGAGAAGGGTGCAGAGCTGGGAGGGAACCCCGCTCTCCTGGCCCAGGGCCAAAGTTCTGCCTACTCAGAAGCCAGAATAGCATCTTTCATCTTTTCTCACACAACCGCGATGTCTTTTTCATGTTTATTTCTGTGGGAGCAGGGAAAGAAAGAGATGGCCACAGGTCACAGCCTGTGTCTGGGAAACTTTTTTATCTGTCAGGAAAAGGTGAATAAAGGTTTCCTCTGCACAGAAGCACGGACTTAGAGGGCTTTCTGGCCAGCTCTGTGCCATCTTCTGACTGCCTCTGAAACCCAAGCCAAGCTCTCAGGGCCCTCGGGGTCTTTGCACTTCCTCCTCCCCTGCCCAAAATGCTTTCGCCATTGGTGCTTCATGTGGCTGGCTTGGGCATCACACACATCAAAATGCCCTTTCTGTGCACAATGCAGGGGGAAACAGCCCCTCTCATCTCCAGTTCTTGTCTACTACACCACCTTGTTTATGTGCAAAGGGGTTGTGGTTCATCCCTTAGTAACTGAAGTTATTTGCTTAGCCACGTATTTTCTGTCTTTCCACGACCTAAGTCCACCAGGGTGGGCAGCACGTGCCCATTCCATTTGCCACTCTATCTTCAGGACTGTCCAAATAGCCCAGCACTTTGATATTTAAGCATTTGATGAATGAATGAATGAATGAATGAATGAAGCAAGCAGAGTACAAGAAAGTCTCGGGATTATATGACTCAGCTTCAGAAGATGGTTTGTGGTTTGGTTCTGGAACTTTGTGACCTCAGGTGAATCAAAAGAAATCTGAGCTTCCATTTCCCCATATGTAAAGAAGGAACAATAACGATGTGGCTAGCACTTCCTGAGTGTTTACCATCGGCTGTGCACCACACTACACCATTTCCATGAATATCTCACTGAATCCCCCAAGGGCCCCATGAGACCGGTACGATCACTACCCACACTTCATCCATGATGAAACTGAGAACCAGTTAGATAACTTGCCCAAATCTCACAGGTTGGAAATGACAGGCCTAGGATTCACACCAAGGCAGTCCCACCCGCAACACCATATTCTTAGCCCCTGGGTCACACCAGCCAAGTGACCACTAACTATGCTACCACTACGGAAATATCTGGCTTTCTAAAAATCTCTTCTACAAGGGACTTATATTTAATATATAATTTTTTCAGTGGGGTGGGGAGGGAAACAGCCATACATTCTGAGTCTCAATAGATAAGCCTCACCCAATAAAGTCAGCTTTCTGAGTCTCCACTCACTGTCCTGGTGTTCAAGGTCATGTACAATCACCTGGTCCACACAGGGCTCTCTTGGAGACTCTGAGGCTTCCTTTGACCCCACTCCAGACCTCAGATCCATTAGTGACCTGGCTTATAGATCATCAGGACAGACCACAGCCAGGTGCTTCCACGAGGCCCAGAGAGGAACACACCCTGTAATATTCACTTCTGAGACCTCAAGAATGACTGAGATGATCACCTGCAGGTCATTTAAAACTTTCCCGGGCTTTAAATTTTTTCCATTTTGGCCAAAAAACAAATTCAGCCTTCTGTGCCCTCTAACTCTAAACAATCAAGTTCCATGCACTTTACAAGCACAACTTTATTTCCCTCTTAGAGCACCACTATGAGTTGCTATTTGGGATTTGGCATACCCATTGCAAAGCCTCTCTGAGGCTCAGAGAGGTTAAGTAACTTCCTCAAGGCTACACAACTGGTAAAGGGCAGAATAAGGAACAGAAGAACTTTCATTGTGACCCCATAGCACAAGCCTTCTCAACTATATCACAATGTCTCTTGCATGGAAAAATACCACTAAATACCTCCAGCTGGCAACTCTTCCTCTTCTTTATTATCCTCTATGACTTAATTAAGCCCATGCTTGAATATCATTCATTAATCCTATACCAAGTATCCACTGTGTCCCAGACACCATTCTAGGACCGGAGATAGAACAGAGATTCACAGGTTGCCCCTCCTTCACAGAGTTCACATTCACTGAAATCATGGAGAGAAATAATGCAGGTAGGTACCCACCTT
Organism: Hyaena hyaena; assembly: GCF_003009895.1. Classification (NCBI taxonomy): domain Eukaryota; kingdom Metazoa; phylum Chordata; class Mammalia; order Carnivora; family Hyaenidae; genus Hyaena; species Hyaena hyaena. The sequence continues at coordinate 6,278,672 of NW_024080657.1, forward strand.
GGTTTATTCACATATCATAATGCCTTGAATGTGGCAGACCCTTGATAAACAGATCTGTAAGGTACACAGAGAAAGTGATCCTCACTGAGCAGCTATTCTATGTCAGGCATAAGGCCAGTCATCCCACACAATCTCACTTAATCATAACAACCATCCTATGATCCAAGAATGACTCATTCTCGTAAAGATGAAGAAACTGAAAAGCCATTAAGAATCCAGTCCAAGTTCCCTAAATGTGTGGATTCTGACTCTGCTTCCTTTCCCCAAAGGCCATCATCTCTCTGTTGCACAATGCCATGCATACGAAAGCCTCGGAAACGTTTAGGGCTGGCTGACAGACATTGGTTTATGCACTCAGTTTATTTAAGTGTATTAACATTTAATTACAGAAGAGTGAAAACGAGGCTTCCATAGAGTCAATTAAACTCAGTAACAGCATCCAGCGTTATATAAATCACCAAACTGGTCACTGTGTAGATAAAATATTTAGTGAAACCTGAAGTGTTATCCTAAGTATAGATGGTATGAGGAGCTCCCTCAAAACAGCTCAGCTTTGGCAAATGTGTCTGTGGTTGCCAGACATGGTGTGTTAAATGTGCATTAAATGTGGGATGGAGGGGTTTTAGGGACACAGCACAAAGGGCTAAAGCCCAAACTACCTTTAAGGTATGAGTGGGTCAGTCCCCAAGCAGTGGTGGATTCAGAGTGTGTTGCCGTCTGAGGACCAGGGATGGTGCTGTGGGAACAGCAGTTAGGGCTGCCCTGGCAGGCCACCCTGTTAAATCACTAAGCCTGGGGGCTCTTTCTCTCAAATGCTGACACTTTAATTTCCAGGAGAGGTCAATCTCCCCAAGAAAGAAGCACCCACAAACAGGAAGCAGGCACTCTCTTACTAATCAAGCAAGAGGTGGTCTTTGATGACCATTTCCCAAGGAGATAGCAGGGCAGTCACGGGAGGGGGGGGGGGAACACACATACTCCAGTACCCCAAAGCTCTCTCATCTCTGCTTCTCCAATGCTGGGGAGTTTATATGGCCAGGACAGATGAACACTTTTCTCATCTTTGGATCAGGCACTTGGCAAACTTCCAACTCCATGCACCTTTTTTTTAAATCTATAAATGTTCAATGCAGATGATCCTATGAGCACAGCCCCTCACAGCAAGACTCTACCTCAGGCTAAAACTCTTTGGAACACAACTGAACTTCCAACAAAGCCCCCACATACAAAATTACATCATAGCTCAGGCCCTGACAGGCCAAGAGTGGTAGATGGTCTTGAAGACTGAGGATTTGCCTAGAAGAAAAGAGCCCCAGACTAGACTTGGTTTTGCCACCAGCTGGCTGCATGACCTTGCCTGAGTCATGTTCAGTTTGACACAGATCTGGCTAGAAGCCCCTGATGGCCTCTCTCAGAACCTCACTGCAATGTCTAAGAAAACCCTAGAAAAGGAGAAAACTTCCAGGGGAACTGAAAACAAGGGCTCACAATAAAATGATCACATGCCACGTGGAGGACACTGAAATGGATTTAGAAATGTAAATGGCAAATTACCCTTATGACAATCTGGGCAGAGGCGGGGGGATGGGGGAGATGAACATCATGTACCTGTAATGAAGTAGGCAGACCGTGTGTTCCTCCCACAATGCCAACCACAGATATACACTTGATCTACTAGATAGAAAAGAGTGTCCCTGGCCCCCAACTTGACTAAGACCTATTTTAGACACCTGGAAGTTTCTCTTTCTTGTTGTCTCCTATCCGCAGTCAGAAAATAAAATCTTCAGGGGAAAAAAAAAAGATGGTGAACACACACACACACACACACACACACACGAAAAAGCAATAGAAATCATTGTGAAAACTTAAAGAGCAGACCTCAAAAAATGACCTACCACAGGAATGTGAAATACGCTTCAGAAAATGTTAGCATCCTCAATCAGACAGAGAGAGATCCAGCCCTTGAAACAAGAACAGAAAGCTACAGAGACCAAGATAATGAAAAGACAACGGGACTGAATGACAGATCTATCTGTGGGTTAAGAAAGGATTCAGACAAAGTGAAAATGCAAAAAGCAGAATGGAAACCAACATTAGTGAGAAACGTGGTGGCATGAATGTGAAATTTCTTAATCCCTGGGGATCTCGATACCAACTGCAATGAACTAAACGATGCAAAAGTAGCCAAGAAACAGTAAACATGGAGGCTACAGTCCTACAGTTTTTTTCTCACCACCTTAGAGAATGGGAGCCAATATGGACTCACCCAGAACGCCAAATGTTTTCGTACCACAGAACTCATTCTTGAGAAAACGGCCCTGCATGAGAGGAAGTGGCTGAAATTCCAGAAAACGCAGGACTATCGGCCAGGGAATGGGCTGTGGAAAAGATTCGGCACGCCTGACCTGAACGCCTGCTGCCTACCCCCACCCCTGCGTCAGCAGCATCCAAGGCCTCAGTCGTGTTTGGTTTCTCCCCAGGGGCTCTGGGACCTTGTCTCGCCTGGGAGAGCCCCAAAACTGAACTGGTAAGAGCTAGGGGCAGAATGAAGTAATGAGAAATGGCAAAACAATTTTCCAGGTGAGGACCAACAGCAGCCACTGTAGCAAAGCGATTATGAGAACTGCCCAACTTTTCCCCATCTGGAGCCAGGTGAGAGAAGTTCCCGTGTACCACTAGCACGCACAGAAACACTTCCCAGAGGCGCACCTACTAAAAATGAGCTGGCGCTGGAGCTGGTGGCAGAGAGCCCTCCCACATCCTCCAGGGCGCTGGCCATTAGCAGCTGCAACTTCACTAACAAGAGAAAAGCAAAACCGCATCCCAGTCATGCTGAGAACCCATGGAAGATAAGCATCTTGGACCCCAGCCATGACCATGTGACCTTGGACAAGCGAGTTAACCACCTGGAGTTTTAATTCTCTCATCTGTAAAAAGATAGCACTATATACATATATACTTGTGTGTATATGTATACAATATATATATACTGTACATGTTTATGCATATACGTACACCACAAATACTATGTATGAAAAATACCCCATTAGCCCAAACTACATTTCAACTTCTACTTGTCCAGATCCCTAAAACGTCTCTGACTACGCCCAAAGCCACACTTCCAACCCCCAGAAGGAAAGTATGACGAAGAAAAAGTTGGAGAGAATCCTATACCTGAATTGCTAAGATCCAGGGGCAGAGTGAAAAGCAATGGAAAATGGCAAAACAATTTTAAAACACTGTCATTAAAAATTTTTTTTAACTATCTTATTACTTTTGATAATTTGATAAAATACATAGGACTATCTGAACCTATATACCTGAACCCTGTTGCCAGGGCCTCGGAAAGGTAACAGGACAGTGAGAGACTCTCCGTGGCTTCCCAGGTAGAGGGCCCTGAAACTCGCTCCCGGGACGCATAAAGGGGCATGACACAGTGCCTGGCCCCAGAAGCCATCAATATCTTTTCGTGCGGCAGTGCCACATTGCAGATGGAGGCGTGTGTGACGTGTCCAGCACTTACGACCCTCTCCCGCACCTACGTGCCTGCGCATCTCTCCTTCCAAACAGCAGACCTCAAGCAGGAGATGGGGAGTGCCCTGGAGGGCAAGACCTGTGCCATTCACCAACAGTTACTTTCATACATTTTTGGATTTTTACCTTGGGGAGTCAAACATTCAGCAACTGTGCTAGAACACATCATTACCCTCCGTGGCTCTGGCAAAACACCGTAATTCAGACATTTGTCTTATTTGTTAAAAGATGCAGAGGCCAATGAGTATTGCAGACTGTTGTTAATTTTCCCAATCCTTTCCCTTTCTTATCTCCCTTGCAGCTCCCTGCACGCCTCAATCACACCTTTGCACCTTTCAGCAGATACTGATATGGTAAAGCTGGTTACCTTACTCCCTTCAATCCCTGTGTTTGGTTGAAGGGATTTCTCCCAACTAGCCCCAGGCCACATCAAGTGACACACCCCAGACCTCGGAGTCCTGCTGCACACTGAGGAGTCTGAAACAGCTTTGGTTCAGATTTCACTAGAATTACCCTTCATCTCCACCCAAGAGCTTTTACATGGATTTCTCTCTCCACAGTCTGGGAGGCTCCCTCAAGGCAACCCTAAAGAAATGGAGCTCTGCCCTAGTCAGCAACACCTGCACACCAGGAATTCCTGGGGAGGGAGCAATGCGTTGCACAGTAGAATCAGTGGCAATTTTCATATTCTCCTATATCGCTTCCTAGTTATTCAGGAAATAATAAATATTACAAGATAAGGCAGGCAAAGTCTGTTGGCTTCCTTACTGAAAACAGACTACAGAAATGATGTTGACGGAGGGTGGGCTTAAAGGAGCTTCATTCCATCTACTCTCCAGGGAGTCTACAGCTCACTCCAAGATCAAACCCACCCAATCACTGAGAGCAACATGCTGAGGCTCCACACTGCTTTGAGCCTCTGGAGAACTCCCTTAGTATCACAAGAGCATAATTATGAAGCCACTACAGAAAATAAATGAACATTTATTAAGGTGGAGGGGATTACAGAACAGTCTTCTTTGAAATTAATCACAGAAGAACATTTTCTTAAATCATAGTCCTTCCTCCAAAACAATCTAGCCTATTCATCTTATGCACTTTGTGAATCTTGGTGTACATACACACACGACCTCACAGAATTTCTTAGGGGAACTAGCAGAGGAAAACATGTAGAGCCTAGAAAAAAGTCTAGCACATTTTAAGAGCTAAATACATAATAGCTATTTGTTATTAGGAGTAGAGCGCCTACAAGATGTATTCATATTTTAACAACACATATTTTGACAAGTGACAGCTTTTGATCACTATTAACTAGGGACTATTCTGCTTACCCTTAAGTCACACATATTCAAACTTCCTGTTGGCACCAGTGTATTTAACAACATGGCCTTTTTTTGGTGTCCTTAACAACAGAAAGGTTTGTACATTATATAGGTGCATCATATACACATTTATTTATACATGAAACTCTATATATGCATCTATGTTAGGTTTATTAGCTTTATTCTAATTGCAAAAATATATTTTTACTGCAGATAATTTGAAAAAAGTTAAGAACACAATGCCCTCTAAACTTACCTCTCCAAGAGTCACCGCTGTTCATATCATGATCAACAGATTTTGAAATTTTTTCCCACTGATATATATACTTATTTTCTAAAAACTAAAATCAGAACCAAAGCCAACATAAAGCTTTGAGGCCCTCTATTTTTTTTTTAATGTTTATTTATTTATTTTGAGAGAGTGAGCTCACAAGCAGAGGAGTGGCAGAGACACAGAATCCCAAGCAGGCACTGCACTGTTAGCACAGAGCCCCACACAGGGCATGATTTCACATTGTTATACCTGCACCAAAACCAAGAGTTGGACACTTAACCGAGCCACCCAGGTGCCCCTGCAACCTATTTTTAAAGTGCATTTCTAGAACGCGTGGGGTGGCTCAGTCAGTTAAGCATTGATCCCTGATTTCAGCTCAGGTCATGATTCTCGCATTTCATGAGTTCGAGCCCCATATCAGGCTGTATGCTGACAGTGGGGAGCCTATTGAGATTTCTCTTGCCCTCTCTCTCTGCCCCTCCCTCGATCACCCTGTGTGTGTGTGTGTGTGTGTGTGTGTGTGTGTGTGTGTGTGTGTCTCTCTCTCTCAAAAAATAAATGTAAAAAAGTGCATTACTACATCAGGAATGCTGTTCACAAAACATTTTTTAAATCTAATTTTAATGGTTGCTATCTTGCACGCCCATAATTTACTCAACTAAATCCCCTTTTCTTATTTTTCTTGTTTCCTTAATTTACTATTCATAAAGCAAGGAGATAAACTTTAGGACATCTCCACATTTATTTCCTTAGGAATTTTTTTCTGAAGGTTGAATTTCTGGGGATCAAAGGGCATGCATAATTTTATGTAGTCAAATCGCCTTCCAGAACAGCTGCTCCAATTAATACTGCTATCTGCAATGTGTACAACTGCTCATTTCCTCTCCATCCTCACTACTAAGTATTGCTGTTTTTAATCATTGTCAACTTAACTGGTGAAACACAGAGACCTATTGTTTTAATTTGAAGTTACTGAACTAGGTGAAGTTGTATGATTTTCATAAGCGCAACTGGCCACTGGCATTTCTTCATTTGTAAACTGCCTGTTCATATCCTTCACTCATTTTATGATTGAGCTGTTTATCCATTTTAACCTGTAAGTACTATTACTATAATAAAGACCAACTCATTTTCTCTATTCTTAGTTATAGACATTTCTCTAGTTTCTTTTCACCACTGAATCATTTCTGACATATGGACAGAGCTGAGTATAAAGTAAATTCTGTAAAGCATCTCCCATTCTGGCAGAATTGCCTACAGAGAATATGTGATACTTTGGTATTTGATACTGCACAAAAAATAAATATTCACCTGTATCAGCTTTTGATTCCCTTGTTAAATTATGAATACATTTAAATCTTTAATTCATCTAGAAATAATTTTAATGTATAATGTGGCATATGAATCTAACTCTATTTTACTTTTTAAAGTATTTTCATTTTTGTTCTAGCACCAATGAATAATCCATCAACTCCTTAATACCCACCATATATTAAATGCTTACATATACATAAGTCTATTTCTGAGTTTCTAGCTGTTTCATTGATCTACATGTCTAAATATATCAGTAACATACTGTAATTATTATGGATCTGAGAATGGCATACTTAGCAGCAATGCTAGAGATTAGTTCAGAAAATAGACCGAGTTTAAATTACTAACCTATCTCTTACTAGTTAGATGGCCAAGGGAAAGTTTGTTAATTTGGTACTTTAGTTTTTTCATCAACAAAACATCAGTTAATAATCATTTTTTCCTAATGTATGGAGGTTCCTCAAAAAATTAACAGTAGAACTCCCCTATGACCCAGCAATAGCACTGCTAGGAATTTACCCAAGGGATATAGGAGTGCTGATGCATAGGGGCACATGTACCCCAGTGTTCATAGCAGCACTCTCAACAATAGCCAAAACATGGAAAGAGCCTAAGTGTCCATCAATGGACGAATGGATCAAGATGTGGTTTATCTATACCATGGAATACTACATGGCAATGAGAAACAATGAAATCTGGCCATGTGTAGCAACCTGGATGGACCTTGAGGGTGTTAAGCGAAATAAGTCAGGCAGAGAAGGACAAATACCATATGTTTGCACGTATAGGAGGATTAGGAGGAACTTAACGGAGGACCGTGGGGGAGAAGAAGGGGGGAAATGGTGGGGGAGAGGGAGAGAGGCAAACCATAAGAGACTCTTGAATGCTGAGAACTGAGGACTGATGGGTGTGGGGGGGAGGGGGGAGATGGGCATGGAGGAGGGCACTTGTGGGGATGAGCACTGAGTCTTATATGGAAACCAACTTGACAATAAACTATTTGTAAAAAAATCATCATCATCATCATTTTTTCATATGGGGCCCCTGGGTGGCTAAGTCAGTTAAGTATCCAACTCTTGGTTTCAGTTCAAGTCTTGAACTCGGGGGTTGTGAGTTCAAGCCCCACATTAGGCAAAAAAAAAAAAAGAAAAAAAGAAAAAATCTCTTCCTCATAAAATTATTGTGAAAATTAAGTTCATGCATATGAATACTTTGAACAATGCCTGACATACACGGAGCACTCAATGGTAGCCATTACACAGTGTCCTAGGACTGCTGTAAGAAAGTACCACAAATCAGGTGGCCTAAACAATGTACTGCCTCACAGTTCTGGAAGCCAGAAATCTGAAACCAGCATGTTGATATGTAGGGCTTGTTCCTTCTGAGGGCTGAGAGAGAGCCTGTTCCATGCATCTCTTCAACTGCTGGTGGTTTGGTGGAAACCACTGGTGTCCCTTGGCTTACAAACGTGTTAGTCCTATCTGTTATCGTGTTCACGTGCCATTCTCCCTGTGTCTACGTGGTCTTCTCTCTGTACATGTCTCAGTATCAGAATTTGCCCGTTATAAGGACACCAGTCTTAATGCACTAAGGCCCACCCTAATGACCTCATCTTCACTTGGTTCAATCTTCAAAGACCCTATTTCCAAACAAGGTGATATTCTGAGGTACTGAGGGTTAGGACTTCAACATCTATCCTTTCAGAAAACACAATTCAACCTGTAACCACCATTACTTATTATACCTTGATGAATGGAAGTATTAAACAATTTAGTCTTAATATCAATGTTGACGTCAATGTTCCTAAATTTTCATAGCAAATGATCACATTAGCTTAAATTTAGAAAGAGTGTTGGGATTTTTTTCACTGTTGTTGTTTTTGTATTACAAGGGTTTTTCTCTCAATTTCTAGGTGACCAAAGCATTTCATGTGTTGGGTTGCTTGTTAACTTTTAAACCAGAATAAGCGTTGGATTTTATTAAAAGCCTTTTTGAGACACTGAACTAATCACATGGTGACTCTATTTTGATTTGTTGATGTGACAAATAGTATTTAATTTCCTAATGCTGAATTTTCCCTACCTTTCCAGGGTAAATTCTGTTGTATGGTGCTGTGTTATTCCTTTAACATACCACTGGATTTGTGAGTTTTTGTTTTGTTGTTTCATTTCGGTGGCTGCATCCATCTTTATTTGTGAAAATGCCCTACATACTCTCCCTTGGCAAATTTCACACCCAGGATTGTTTTTGCTTTCTCGGGAAAAGAGTTTTGTGGATCAACCCTAGGTGAACGTCTTTAATCTAATCCCATTACTGAATGAACTAGAAACTACTCTGTGAGGCAGAAAGATGGCATCTTTTCTAGTTCTTAGCTTGGTACAATCTTTTGCCACATCAATTCATTTCAAGGAAGACAGACTGTTTAGCTACCTGTGCTCTAATACCCATCCACCTGAGAAGCCTGGCCCATTGCACACATTTGAATGAATCACCCATAAAGGCAATGCCAGTTGTCTCCACAAGTCCCTGGATGCTTAGAACCCAGTTCAAAAATAAAATATGGAATGCTACTACTTAGCAATAAAAAGGAGCCAACTACTAACAAACTACAACACCAACAAAAATCAAATGCTTTATGTTAACTGAAAGAAGCTAGGTTCACAAAGCTAACATGATACATGATTCCATCTACCTGACCTTCTGGAAAAATCACAACTATAGGAAGAGCAAACAGATCAGTGGTTACCAGGAATTGAGGGTGAGGGAAGGGTTTGACAAAACAAAGAGGAAGCATGAGGGAATTTGGCAACAGTGAGAAAATGTATTAACAATACCTGAGATGTAAATGGATAGGAGTATGGGTGCACTGAAACTGGCCATAATGTGATCATTCTTGAAATCAGATGATGAGGGTTCATTATGTTATTCTGTGTATTTCTCTGGTATGTGTTTAAGGTCTTAGGAAACATACAGTTTAAAAAAAAAAAACAAAAAAACAAATGCAGGGGTGCCTGAGTGGCTGTCACTTAAGTGTCTGACTTCAGCTCAGGTCATGATCTCAAAGTTCATGAGTTCGAGCCCCACATCAGGCTCTGTGCTGACCGCTCAGAGCCTGGAGCCTGCTTTGGATTCTGTGTCTCCCTCTCTCTGCCCTTCGTCTGCTCACCCTGTTTCTCTCTCAAAAAATAAATAAATAAAAACACATAGCATCAAATTTGTATGAGGCTAGGGCCCAGAAACCAAGCTTGGTCAACCCTTTCCTACCCTCCCTAAATAGCCTAGTTCATGAATGTGCTATCCAATGACCTAATAAGCCAAGAGATAAAGATAAAAAGGAAAAACCAGAGATACAATTAGGAAACGGAGGCATCCCAAACTGTAGCCCCTTCAAGTGAAATGGCTATGCTAATAGCTGTGCTAATGTCTTGTGGTCAGAGAGGAGAAAATGGCTCCCGATTACTGTCTTTGCCATTTTAGGGCCTCTCTGGGAGTCCAGAAGCCATGTACAATGTGCTTCGAAATCTGAGCTTCTATTAAACAGTTTATAGCACAGCTGGGAGACCCCCCCCAGCAGGGTGCCCAGCCTCCTGGAACACACATCTCAGGCCCGGCCCACTACAGGCAAGGCCTGCAGATCACTTCCTCTGCTTGCAGACTTCTGAGCTTGAAGGCACCCTGTAAGCCACCTTCTGGTCTGCACAATGGTTTTGTGTCTGAGGCCTGGCTGCTCCCTGGGCTATGCAGGCGGCCCAGCAAGGTGATGCTCCAGCCCGTGCAGCCGAGGTGTTGATGTGGTTTAGACTGCTGTGATGGTTAGTAGCAGAGGCAGCTGCCTAAAGAAAACTCCTCCTTCCCAACGTGTCTGCAGTTTTACTGCAGAAGACAAATAAATTGCTGTTGTTTTTAAAAGCCATTTCCCTCACTAGAACTGATTTTTTTTACCAAAGGAAGATCTCAGAAAAGTTGATCAATGAACCAGTGAAATCACACTGCTTCCCACAGATTCAGAATGGAGGCGCACTCTTGTGTGCCCAGGAGCTTGCGCAGTGAGGCTGGTACCGCTGTTCCCACCTATTCCAGCAGTCCGTCAGCCAGCGATGCACGGAAATGAAATCTGAAACTGGTCAGAGCAGCTGCGTAACAATGGTTACCTCCTCCATCACACTCAAGAGTGGGGAAACCTCTCACCTGACTGCCAAGCTTGCCATTCCTGGGACCCTGTCTTACAAAGGAGCAGAACCATAGTGTCCCAGGGGGACAACTCTTTGCTTCTACCACCTCTTTGCCCACCTGAGCTCTGGTGCCTAGTCCTCTGGCCTGCTCTTTGACCTCCCTCTTCAAGCTGTTTCCTCCTCCCAGTTGGGTGCACCTGAGCAGTACCCAGCACCACCATTCTGCTGCCCATTCATGCAACAGGGTTAGTGGGGAGTCAAGACAGAGCTTGCTGGTGAAAATGCTCAACTTCACCTGAGCCCTGTGTTCCTGGATAAGAGTGAAGGTTAAGGAACTGTCCCCTTCTATATTTAGGAATCATCTTACTGCAAAGACCCACTCCTTCCCATAAGGCTTTAATGAGACCTGGGATGGCCCCTCTGCTTATCTATAATAAGGCCAGATACAGATCCCCCCAATTCTTTGTCTCAGAAATGATCAGCTGAAACATTGGTCTCCACTAAGCAATCTCAACAAAATATCAACTAACTTGATTAAATGTTAGTAAGGGGTCTCTCTTCCGCACAGGTCCCTTCTAAGGACTGGCTAACTTCAATAAAAACCACTTCTTGCTCAGCAAATTTATCAGACCACCTGCTCACCCCACCCACCACAACCAGTCTCCCAAAAGCACAGCTCTCCTCTCCCTTTGCAATCACTTCCTGATAAACTTCCCTTCCAAATGCCTGCTTGCAATGTTTTCCTCAAAACTCTCTTCAAGGGGAAGTACACATTAAATCCCAACTTTTCACTTATTACTACAAATCAGGGATTACAGAGTATCTGCTCAGATTGAAAGTACTGGTACTGGTACTTGCTTCCAGGTTTTGGTGTGTGTACTTCATCAGTTTAGTGTTCCAAAGTAAAGTTGAACAAGAAGAATCTGGGTTCCCTAAATATCTGAACTCTACCTGACTCCCTCTTCAATTCCCCTCTACTCCTTAACACCAGAAGAGGCCCTCTTGGCTCATGCCACTTTAGGAAAGCAAAATTTGCCACTGAAAACTATGCCACTTTGGCATACTATTTTAAGCTGGTTATTTTTAAGAAACTGCAAACACAGAAGCAGCTCTGAAAAGTAGAAGTTATCCTTTTGAAGACATTTACATATACAAGGGAAACCTCCACATGTAAGGCTGTCTCTCTGCTACACCAGGAAGAAGGGAATGACTCTACATCTCTCAAAACTACTATCAAGAGAGAAGGCAGTAACTTAAATCTGCATAACAACCTTAACCCTTGTTCATTGTGTTTCTCCTCCCGTAACAGACTCCCCACCCCGCCACCTTATGTCTTTGGCTGAAGACTGTATTTAAGGTAATGGCTTCAGCCATTTTAGGTTGTTACTTGGTCTTCCGAGCTCTCTCCCATGTATACAGGAAGTATACATGTTATGAAACTTTGTTAGTTTTTCTCCTATCAATTTGTCTCATGTGAACTCGACCAACTAGAAGAACCTTGTATAGAGAAATCTTTCCTCTCCAACACACCACCAATACAACTCCCTAAAAGTAAAACACATTTCACCAGGCCAAGACCAGCTGCTGCTCCCATTTCTCAGGAACTGAGGGCTGACACCAGAAGACAAAGTGGGAGACCAATGAAAGCTGACACCTCTCCTATAAACTCAGGGGTACCCAGTGCTGGAGTGCCCCCACAGAAGACATCAAGGACATCTTCTGATTTGGCCAAGCACCTAAGAATTTAAATAGCATGTGTCTTAAGATACACAACTGCTGGGGACTTTGAGCAGCAGGAGAGCTAGATGTGCTTTTCCCCAAATCTGTGGCTGGGGGTGGCTGGACCCTACCATCTGAGATCCCTTTGAGGACTGAACACTGACTTACAGACACATGATGATGGAATTATGAGACCAATGCTCAATGGCATGAGAGTAAAGGCTGATCTGTGGGGCCACACCAGACACCAGCAGCTGGAAGACAGAAACCAAGTGGCCAAGTTCTAAACAACTTTTCAAAAAAAACAAGTTCTATATGGGATTCTGATCTGGCAAGAGGTAATTCAAACCCATGAAACTTTTCACAGCATACACTACACATCACACCCTGGGCTCATTTTTGAAATTATCTCATTAAATCCCACTACCTAAAAACGGATGAATAAATAAAATCATTTGAGTAAAGTTACAGCGACTTAAAATAGAGCAAAAAGACCTCATACTCCCCACCCACTAATGCAAGAATTCCTTCGTTGTCCGCTAATCTGCAGTTTTCGGTTGTTGTTATTCTTTAATTCAGTCAAGTTCAATGGATGCTAAACTGCAGTATGCTTAAGAATCACTCAACCAAACATGCTTTATCACGGGTGCCTTAAGGAATTTTCCAAGGGTAATTATGACACTATCCAATTCCCATCTATTGATTTGATAACCCAATCCCCACCCAGAATTCCAGTTGGTGGTGTTACAATTTATGCTCATTACATAAGGGGAGGGTCGTGAGCACAGGTAAAGCAGTCAGCATTTTGAGTGTCCTGATCAAAAACATTAAAGAAGGTTTGTGATGGTCTCTGTCACAATTTAAGGATGAATGAAGTGAGTGAGTGGAGTCAGAGACAGAAAAAAAAGTGAATGGATTAACAAACTGTGGTGAGTCCTAATCATCAAAGACCACTTGGCATAAAATATTAATATGTGCAAAAAGATGGACAACTCTCACAAACAGCAGACTAAGTGACAGAATCAAGTACAATTAAAATTCTATTCTTTTTATATAAAACTGTAGAGATGGAAAAAGTATAGTGTCAAAAAGCAGTTAAGTGGTAGCCTGGGGCAAGGTTGGGGGGGAGAAGTGATATGCAGAGAAGGGGAAGGAAAAGGAGAGGAACTTTCTAGGGTGAGGGAATGATTCTGTATCTTGATGAAATGGTGGCTACATGATTGTATAGTGACCAAAATTCACTATACTGCACAGTTAACTTATTCTCTGAAAATAACATCTTACCACATTTTTAAAGGAGGGGGGGGAAGAGTTATGGACAGAAAGATTAGAAAAGTTTATCCCTGAGAGAAGGATATTAAGCCACATGGGTCAGAAGAATGCACAAAGCAGAACCAGATTCCTCCCTTTACCTTTCTCCTCTCACATCTGTGAAAAACAGAAGAGAAAGAAGGGAGTGGGGGTGGAAAACCTCAAAGGCACATTTGGATCTCTTCTTTCATATCAGGGCAGTAATCAGTGCAGAGAAGTGGGTAACGAGTTAGACCAAGAGTGTTTAATTAAACTGAGCAATCATTAAGCTGGATTTAAGAGTGCTTGTGTTTGCAAAACAACAAAATATTTACAGACATTTTCTTCATCCCCTTCATTAGTTTCAGACTCCAAAGGAAATATGGAGATTGGGAACAGGTCCTAATGAGATCATGCAAGTTTTAACTACCCAAGTTACCGTGGCAAAGAGACAGCATGGAAGACCACTTGTGATGAAATATTATGTGAGAAAACATAAGGGCTGATCCTCCATTAACATTTTAAGTGGTTAAAAAATTATATTCTATCAGGGATGGTACAAGAGAGATGGGTCTAGGGTATAATTTTCATCTTCTCCATTTTTCAATATTTATTATTTTTTTCCTTTCAAAATAAAAAACCACTATAAAGGCATACATGTTCACTGTCTCTTTGCTCCACCTTAGAACAAAACAGAAGTGGAAAGAACCTCTGCAGTCACTGTGTACAATCTCAAGGCACCATACCTGACACCCACTACCATCAGGCTGTCACTGCCCCCAGGATGGTGACACCACACTCCACAAGGTCACCTGTGACCTCTATGCTGCAGAATCCCAAGGTCACTTCTCAGACATCATCACACTGGCCCTATTAGCAGTGAGGACCTGACTGGGTGCTCCCTCCTCCCAGATTCAGACACTGCTCTGTCTTCTTGCTCCCTCCCCACCTCACTCTTTTTCAGCCTCCAGACCAGACTCTCCCCCCCTCTCCTCTTGACATTGAGATGCTGGAATGCTCAAGGCTTAGTCCTTGAACTTCTCTCTGCTTCCCTGAGGACCCCACTCCAAGCCCACAACTATAAATATCTATACAGTTATAAGCATCTATAAGCATCTATACAGTTACTACTCCCAATTTTACAACTTTATTCCAGACTTGTCCCCTATACTCTTTGACTTGTATATCTGCCTACCTACATGACATATCCACATGGATATCCAACACCTGTGTCAAGCCTACATGACCACCCTCCATTAAGCCTATTCCACTGAGATTCCCCTTAGTGCCTAGCCCCCCTGTAGACCTCCTTAGCCATGCCTGTGCCTCTAGAACTTGCTCCATGAAATTCTCTTCAGTTACACACTTCTGAGATTTGTGTTTTCCTGCAGGAACAATACAGATATATTTAGAATGGCTGCCTTTTAAGGAAGAGTCCCTCCACTGCCACCCACCCACCTCATGATCCACATATCTCAGTGTAGTTTAACTGAGGTCATTCAGAAAATATATGGTCGCAGTTAATGCCTTCATGTCCTTCTCTTGGCAACAGGTAAGGCCTAGACCACTCTTCCCTTGCTGTCTCATCACCCTTCAAGCATCAAGGCTTCCTCAGGGAAGCCCTCTCTGACCACCCCTCCCACCCCAAGCAGGGAGGGCATCCCACCTTGTGGTTCCCAACACCTCACCCGTGGCTATTCTGGGAAGGAACCTACCTACAACTGATTTTGGCAGACAGAAAATGGCAGACATTCAATACTCCTCCTCCCCCGGCCCAACGACCAGACTCCTCATGCCAGATCATGACTGCAGGAGGGCCAATCATACACGGAGCACGCTCTTCCACTAAAATTGGGGACTGCACTGGAAAATACAGAAGATTAGGGGTCACTCCCAAGGATCTCTGGGTCCACAGGTGAAGTCACAGACTAGGCAATACAGAAGAGTAGGACGTTCAACAAACCAAATACAGAGGCAACTTAAAGAACACTGTGTACTCAGAAGAATTCGTGTCTGCACACTGGGTTGAGCTCATGGTCCATGAATTTGCCACCTCTAAGCCAAATGACATACAAAATCCCTAAATGTGCAGGGCCATGGGGATTAAAACTGAATTAAGGTTTCCAGCCAGAAAAGGCCTGCACATAACTCTCCCAATGACAAATGGGCAACCAACACCTGCACATCACCATCTAGGAGACCAAACACTTTCCAGTTATTTCTTCTTAGTCCCCGCCTCATAATAGCCCCAGAAGGTAAGTTCATTATTATCCCCATTTTGACTCTGGGAAAACTGAAGCCTGCAGAGAGCAGGTGATTTAACAAGGTCACACAAGGAGGATGTCAAAGAGCCAGAGGCCCTGGCAACAATCCCCAGTCCCTGCATGTCTTGCTGGGCCTGAGGATGCCTCCCAGGCCAAGAGATAGCCCTGGTTCCCTGAGGCTGGCAGTGTCCAATGTCGCCAAAAGCTGGCCCATTTCAAGCTGGACAACACATTCAGATACAGGCTATTACTCGCACAAGAATAAACACCACTTCATACCTATCTTTTAAACTCACCTCCCCCCGCCTTTTTTTTTTCTATTACAGACTGAGCTTCAAATCCCTGCAAGATCTCTGGGGTTAAAACAGCATGCAGCTAGCTAAGGAAGCCTGTGGTGTTGACCTGTGAAAACAGCCTTCCATTCTGGTAACAGAAGCAACCACGGTCTGATACACAGACTGAGCAGTGTCTGCCAGCATCTGAGGCCACAAGTGTTAAGCTTCATGGGGAAAAACACTCGATGTCCAAAAGTACACCTTACAAGGAGCAAAACTGCCAAGAGAGCCTAAACTTGTGCTAAACCCCACAGAAACCTGGCCCAGGGCCTCCATCTTGATCCTAAACTCCGTTTTAACTTTGGTGCCACGATGGCTTCAGTGAAATAGCTTTGAATTCTGTCCTCAAGGTGAAGAAAGCAGAGCTCACACAAAACAGGGCATACAGGCAGAGAAGATCACAGCTGGCAAACTGTCACAGTCACACACCTATCCCGAAAAACCATCGCTGCTAACCTCTCTTTATAGAGAAGGAAATGGGGGTGCAGGAGATTAGCTGATATAGCAAGGCTGAGTGGAGAGGCACAAGCCTGTGTTCTTACCTAGCCTGTGGTTCCCAAAGTCTACTGGTCAGAGGAGTCTCCTGGGGAGGGAGGGGGAGGATCATGATGTCATCAGAGGACTGTCCTGGAGGGAGGGGGACCATGATGTCATCAGAAGACACTCCTGGGAAGCGGGGGGGGGGGGGGGAGGGTGCTGCTAAATGCAGATTCCTAGGCTGTGCTCATTCAGTAGTTCAAGGACGGGACCCAAGCATAGGTATTTTTACAGAACCTCCCAGGTGATTCCAATGCACATGGTTCCTTGCTGCACAGCAAGAGAATCACTATGGCCATTCTCCGGTCCATAAACCCACTTTCCACAGCAGTGCTGGCTTCTAATCATGCCTCCTAAACTCTCCCAGGCCTCCAGCACAAACACTGATAAATCATAATGCCACCTGCAGGAATATTTTTAAAATGACTTTTTCTTTACTGCCTTTTAAAGGAAATTCCATATCACCACCAAAACTGGAAACCCATTCTCATTTGCCATAAACACATAATGAAGCTAAAAGCAAAATTAACACCAGTAGCTCCCTAGACCCCATATGAATGATGACTCACCCACTCCTAGATTCCTCCCCACCTCTCCTTTCCTCACTTCCTGGGCCTGCCCGGACCCCCCTGCCATGGCCCTTACTCAGGTCACAGACCCCAGCAATGGGCTGTGGAGACTCGAACCCCCACAAAGCAACTCAAACTGCAATTCACTCCACTGCACCTGGTGCTTTTAGGAAGCTGACAGTATCAAATAAGGGATCTGAGGGACCTGTTTCATGGGGCATAGAATCTTCCACTGGAAGCACTTCCCACAGAAACCTGGGCCTGGACTCTGGTTCTCCACTCCAACAGATGACATCCCTGAGGAGAGAATTTACCAGGGGTGTCAGAGCCCAGGCAATGAGCATGGGCACACAGGCTCCAAGGTCTATACAGCCAGGTTACAACTCCAGTCTCAAACTTACTCCCTGTGGGTCCTAGGTAGGGCCCGTGTTCATCACTTCACCTGTGATACAGAAGAAATCCTGCCTACCTGCAGGGTTGTTGTGTGAATGGAATTAAATCATGTATGTCAAGCCCCAGCAGGGTGGCAGCCAGGCTTACAATGTGTCCCCAGGAAAGGATGGCAGCGGCTGCCAACGCTACTGCTATTATTGATGGAACAGCCACTCTAGGTGAGGATGTTTCAAACTCATGGGCTGTTAACACCAGGAAAAGGATGCCTGCACACATGTGTATGTGTGTGTGTGTGTCTATGTGTGCACAGGAAGGACTCTCTCTTCCCTCCCTCAAGGTCCCAACTGCCTGGAAGCTAATACAAAATGGGTTATGATGTACAGGTGGTGTTTTTAAGATTGCTGTTGAGAGGTCTGAATGTCTGCAGTAAGAGAGGACAGGAAAACCTGGGGTCCAATAAAGAATAAAGAAACTACATTCATTCAAGAATTCCACTTGCCCCCAAAATAAGTAAAGTTTGGGAATTCCCAGAGCAGAGGCCACGGTCTTCTAACTTGAGGACAGGAACAAGTGGCACAAAGATGGCAAGGCAAGAAGGTGGAGAGGGAAGCAGCAGGCACACAGTGGGATGGACCCATGCCTGCAGTCAGGCAGTCCACAGCTCAAAGCTTGGTACCCCTTGCTGCCTGCATGTGCTCTCA
The DNA here is from genome assembly GCF_003009895.1 of Hyaena hyaena. Taxonomy (NCBI): domain Eukaryota; kingdom Metazoa; phylum Chordata; class Mammalia; order Carnivora; family Hyaenidae; genus Hyaena; species Hyaena hyaena. Next base: position 6,297,096 of record NW_024080657.1, read on the forward strand.
TACATGACTTTACCTGTTTCCTCTTCTGCCAACAGGGTAAGATAGGATGAACCGAGCATTATATAAAATTCTAAAAATATAAACAAACACTAATTAAGCACTTACACTGTGCTCAGGACTTTCTGCTTTATTTCATCTGGTCTTCAAACCATCTATGGCAAACACTAGCAATTCTTGAATTCTAAAGAGAGGTTAGGTAATTTGCTCAAGGTCACACAGCCAATAATGGGCAGAGCTGAGATCCAAAGCCATGAGGTCTCCCTCCAAGCTGCACACTGTTAGCCATAAGCAACACAGCACAGTGCCGGGAACCTACCGCTTCTTCATATACACTGGGGGAAGGAGGAAGTTTGCTTTTAGGGGAGTGAATCTACCGACTTGATTAAACCCAAGCTCACTGCACAAGGCTCTGGTTCTCTGCCCCAAATTTAAACAGCTGCTCCTTCAATGTAATGGAACGCAAATGTCTGAAGAGCTTCGAGTTTTAATTATCAAAGTCCTGATGAAAATCTGAATCAACAGCTGCTCCCAGCAAGGCAGCCCTCAGAGATGCCCAGAGAGGGACAGAGGGAGGGGAAGGGAGGACATAGCCCAGACAGGACGCAGATGACTGCAGCTGTCTGGGGAGCCCCAGAACCTGCAGCTGTGGGCTTGGGGGGGGTGGACAAAATGGACAGAAATCAGGCAAGAGGAGGAGAGAACCTCTAGGGTGCACCTGTCCTTACGCCACAGAATATGAACATCTGGTGTATGTCCTATGAAAATGACAACATGAGAGAGATGACAGCAGGGGCTCTGGGAATGTCCTGCCGTGGTGCTTCTGGTGGACAGGGCAGCGGTGTGGGTCCAGCTGTCCAGGAGGCCAAGAATGGGTCAGAGGGGTAGGAAGCAGGTGTCAGAGCAATGGCCTTCATCCAGCTAAGAGACAGCATATGACAAGTGGCTTCGAGGTCTCTGCTTTGGAAGTAACTCCTACATATTGGGTATATCTTTTCTCCCCGTCCCTAACACTTTCTCTGTTCCAGGTGAGAAACATCCCCAATACCACAACCATTCCAGGGCAAGTACAGGCACTCAACACAAAATCCTTCCTCGTTTGCATCAGTACAGGAGAAAAACACATTCCCTTCCCTCAAGGCTGACCTTGTCAAAGTCAGTCTTCTGATTCTTCTCGTATCTAACATCTTCCCTTCCAGGGACTTTGGTAACTCCCAGCCAGAAATACTAGAGTAATGAAACAGCTGGGAAAACAGACTCTACCAGTCCTCTGTTTTGCTTTGCCCATCAATGGAGCAACAGAGTAACAGAAGAATCACTGCATGTGGGCACCACAGGTTGTTCCAACTCCCTGGGAAGGGACTTAGGGCACCTGTGTCATTGCTAACGTCCATAGAAATTAAGAGAGTAAACCTCTCCCAGGAAGGCATCTTATGACTTGCATGCACGAATCCTCACTCAAATGTTATTTATAGGAACGCAAAGGGATTCAGATGTGTTTGAAATCAGTCTGGTTAAGTTGTGGTATGCTCATGCACTTGAAGCACATGCCATCATCCATCATTTAGAGTTCCAAATAACCCAAAGTGGGGACATGTAGATGATAAACATTAAGGAATTAAAGCAGGATGTGAAAGAAACTGTCACATATATAATTATTCCAATTCTGTTTAAAATACACAAATACGGAAATATATCTAAAAAACATGGGAAGGAAGTGCACCAAAGAGAACATTAAATCACCTCTGTTCTTATTCATGGGATTTTATGTTTCTCCTCTCTGCTTTTCCCTTTTTTCCTGTATTTGCTATAGAAAATATGCATTCCATTAAACTTACAATTTTTTGTCAATTAAAAAAGTCTAAAAGTGAGGAGAGGGCAAGATGGCGGAGAAGTAAGGAGCTCCGTACTTGCACTCGCGCCCATACATCACACGGAAAAGATCTGAAGCCATTGGAAACCTTACAAAACCTGAGAGACTGGGAGAAAAAGGACGCAGAATCCACTGAGAGAGCCTTCTAAAGTGAGTGCGAACCAGGGAAGATAAAATCGGGCCGGGATCGGAGACTCCAGGGTGGGAGGCGATCCCCCTCTACCCTCTACAGGGACTGAGAGGGGAAAAGGAGAGAGTCCGAAACAGAAAAACCTCCGCACGGGGGAGAAAAACCTCCGTCAGAAAGACCGTACTTGCCAAATACCTGCACACCAGGTCCCCTCGCGCCAACTGGTCCTGGGGGTGCTGAGCAAACAAACTGCTTCTTTGTGCTGGTTCCTGGAGGATGGACTTCAGAGAGGTGGCGCGCCTGCCGCCATTGTAGCTCCCGGGAGGCTGGGGCCCCTGAAAGAGTCGCGCAGACACCGGGCATCAGCGCCCCTGGCTGGCTGGAACTCGAGAGGGAAGGCAAGGAACTAGGAACTGGGGAATTGGCCTGTGAGTTCGTGTTTTGGGTGACGAGCCATATACGGACCCGGTTTTCCTCACTCCAGCGGGCTCGGGCTCAGCGCACCCTGCGGGCAGGCCCCCGCCCATGCGCACCAGCCTGACCCAGAGAAGGAAGCAGCGATTCTGACTCCGCCCCCAGAGCTCGGCGGGGGGCCTGGAATTGCCCGAGGGGGTTGCCTGGGAAGCTGTGTCTAAGGCAACTTCAGCGGGGCGCGCGGACTGGGATTTGGAGATTGGGACTGGTCTGGGTTGAAGAGTGCAACCAACTTCGGCTGTGCCCCCTGTACGGGAG